>NC_056745.1:186663366-186963366 GCF_019279795.1 Protopterus annectens | reverse complement strand
GGGTTTACCCCGGGTATCACTTCTGTGTCACTGTTAGACAGAGACACAGTATACGAACCTCGAAAAAGGGCATAGCAAAATAAATTTAAAATGGGTGGCGAAAGCCAAACACATTCTGGCTAGGCTTATAAATGCCCTAGGGCAGATAGCCGAGTATGAACCTATGAATCAGAGGGGTCGCCACGGTTCTTCTCTGAGAATGTCTCATTTGCAGACATCCTGGAAATATTAAGGCAGAAGGGTTGACTGACAGTCCCTTACCCCTACTGAGGATGAGTCGGTGCTCCTCAAGGCCTTTGGGTCTCAACCTTCCACTTCCTGGGTTACTCCACCCTTTGACAAATTAATGGACTTGGTCACTCGAAAGGCGTGGGAGTCTACTGATTCCATGGAACCGGTCCCTCGGAGGGCCAACAAATTTATCACCTCCCCTCAAGACAGGTCTTTTCTTATGAAGGGAGTCCCCATTGATGCCATAGTGATGGCAGACGCCACCAAGAAAGAGATGTCAGAAACCTCTTCTTTTGTTCATCCTCCTAATAAAGACTCTAGGACTATGGACAGATATGGGAAATGCATCTTTAGTTCTGTGACATTTGCAATGAGATCACTAAACTGTTTGACCCACTTTACCCGTCTTCAACGAGATCTCCTCAAAGAGCTTGGAGATACTCTACAGGGCAAAACAGATGATGCTGTTTCTGAGAAAGTAACGGCACAGCTTAACACCCTTCATTCTATTGTGAACTCGTCCATGCGGCTCATTTCTGATGCAGCCGATGGATCGAGCTGGGCAGTAGGTTCAGCATTAGCTCTGCGGAGATGATCCTGGATGCGCTTATGCTCCTTTGTGAAAGCCTTCAAGTCTTCCTTTGTTAATACCCCATTTGATGGCTCTTCCTTGTTTGGGCCTAAAGTCAAGGAGACATCTGCCGTAGAAGTCCGTTTTTCCATCCCCACTAGACCATACCCCAAAGGACAGAAAGGTGGAAAAATGTGGTTCCGAAAGTCCCAAGGAGCTTTCCAGAACACACATAGTGAACCCCCCCCCCCTCCATGGGCAGAGGAGGGGGTATAATGGTAGACGCCACTCAGATGGCAGAGGGAGTCCGCAGAACCAGGGTGACAGGGAGCAGTTCCTTGGCAAGCCCTATCAGTGCTCCTGAGAGGAGGCCGACCACCTGCTCTGGAGGCAGTCAGGGGTCACTTAGCTTTATACCCAGATGCGTGGCTAGGAATTACATCAGATTCTTGGGTAAAAAGCATAATTACCAGAGGTTACATAATTCCCTTTTCAGAATCCACTTCCATTCGTACAAGAATCCCAGACATTCCACCCAGTCTGCGGAATCTAGCAACCATAGAAATTCAAAGGCTGCTAAACAAAAAAAAAAAAAAAAATTCCTCCAGCCAGTCCCGGCAGACCAGATAGGATCTGGAACTTACTCCAGGTTCTTTTTAGTTCCAAAGAAAACAAGGGACTGGAGGCCCATCTTATACCTCAGCAAACTAAACACCTTTGTCAAAAAGGAAAAGTTCCAGATGGGTCACGCTTCAGTCGAAACTCCATTTCTCGAAACAGGTGATTGGATGTGCTCTACAGATCTCAAGGATGCATACTACCACATCAAAATGGCCAGGCCATCCAGAGATCACTTGCATTTTCATCTGGGTGCCAGTCTCTACCAATTCCGAGCTCTGCCCTTTGGTCTCACCACAGCCCCCAGAGTGTTCACCAAATGTATGGCAGTGGTCACGGCTCACCTGAGACGTTTAGGATTCCGGGTGTTTCCATATCTGGACGGCTGGCTCCTCACCGCCACCACCAGGCAGGCATCAACTAATTTGCGCCAGAGATTACACTATCAACCTGTTCCAGGTTGGGCATAACCTTAAATTTCGAAAAATCTGCTTTATTGCCGTCGCAGCATATTTCCTTTATAGGAGCCTATCTGGACACCACCACCTCCCTGATCAGATTGCCTCAAGAAAGAGTAATATCTTTGCAAAGTCAAGTGTCCCATTTGTTAATGGAAAGGAGAGTTCTGGCATTCCTGGTTCTGAAGCTGTTAGGCACCATGGCAGCTACACTCACAGTGGTTACTCTTGGACGAATGCACATGAGGATACTTCAATGGTTGCTATTCACAGAGTGGTCTTATCAACAGCTTCCAGTGTCACACAAGATTCTTCTGACAAATGCTTGCAAAAAGGACCTTCTTTGGTGGTTGAACAGCCACCAAGTTACTGTAGGTCGCCCTTTTGTACTTCCCCCTCCCACAGTCACAGTGACCACGGATGCTTCCCTGATAAGGGTGAGGGGGGGCTGTTTCAGGGAAGAACTGTCCAAGGCACTTGGTCAGACATGGAATCTCATTTGCACATCACTGTCCTAGAGGTGAGAGTGGTGTTTCTAGCATTGCAACACTTTTACGACTCTCTATCTCGAGAAACGATTGCAATACAGACAGACATGTCGGTAGTCTGGTACATCAACAAGCAAGGGGAAACCAAGTTTTACCCCTTATACCGAGAGGCCCCTGAGATTTTGGCAGTGGGCTGTATCCACCGGGTGCTTTCTGATAGTAATGCAATACCCGGGGCATCCAACATGATAGCGGAGAAACTGAGCAGAGCCATTCTGTTGCCTCACGAGTGGTTCCTCAAAGAATGAGTGGCGGAAAGGATATTCCGCAGATGGGGCCAGCCTTGCTGCGACCTTTTTGCATCCCCGATGAATGCCAAATGCAGAAGCTACTTTGCCCTGTACCCCCCACCGGGGGACAGCCCAAGGTACTCAGTTGTACACGATTGGCCCTTGGGTCTCCTTTTATGCCTTCCCTCCAATCCCTCTGATTCCCAGATTCTTACAGAAAGCCAAAAGCCTGGGAAGGACTGTTATTCTAATAGCCCGTAGTGCTTCAGGGTCTTTGCCTAAGAACATATGCTTAAAATGCAGAAGATTTTGATTACTACGATAAGGGTCTCTACCCCCCTGAAGGAGAGAGGGTGGAGGTGGAACTGAGAGGAGAGTTTTGGAAGCAAGGCCTGAGGCTTCTGAGCTGAAGACTTACAGGAGTTCCCTACTTATTCTGATTCCTGATTACTTGATCCTCCTGATGATCTCTTCATTTTCTCCTCCTGAGGATTTTTCATTTTCAGAGACTTTTGCATTCCAGGGGAGCATTTTTAATCTGGGAAGGAGGAAAAGGCTCTGGTTTTACTAAAGCACCCAGCATAGGCCTTTACCTTCTGTTCCTTCCTTAGCTATACCTCCTGTGAAGAATGTGGGCCCTGAATTTTGGAGTGCAGCAAACCATTTTTTTAGCCTCTGTAGATATGGTTCCCCTTCCTACAGCAATACCAAGTGGAAGAACCTTGGGTTCTGGACCCAGTGCCAGACCTTCTGACTCATTCGTCGGGAATTCTTCATCCCTCTCTTGTCTCCCTCAAACTGACAGCTTGGCTGCTCCACTTTCCAACCTAGCCAGGTCACATGATTTGTCTCCAGCGGTTCAGCATATTTTAGTTTCCTGTCTCAAAGTCTCCACCAGGAAACTTTATAATAGCAAATGGAGGCGATTTGTTCATTGGGCTTCTCAGCATGGTATTGATCCCTATGTCGCCCCTATTTATAGTATTCTGGAATCCTTGACTTCGCTCTTTCACGATGGTGTGGCAGCTTCTATGATAAGGGTTCAATTAGCTGCCATATCTAACTTCCATGTGGGATGCAGTGATTCAAACATTGTCCCACAGATTATGTAAAGCCTTTTTGAAAGGAACGCATCACCTTAGGCCACCTATCAGACATCCTTTTACTCCCTGGAATCTGAATTTGGTGCTATCTGAACTCATTCTTCCACCTTTTGAGCCTGCATCATCTTGTCCTTTGAAGTTCCTTTCTCGGAAGACAATTTTCCTGGTGGCTATAACTTCGGCTCGTAGAGTTTCTGAACTACAAGCACTTTCTATCAGGCCTCCATATCTAGTCTTTTACCCCTTCAGAGTGTCTTTAAAAACAAATCCAACCTTTCTTCCTAATGTCTGCTCCGAGGCAAATTTGAACCAGTCTATTGACCTTCCTACCTTTTTCAGACATCATGCTAATAGAATGGAGTACATGTTACATAAACTTGATGTTCACAGACAATTGAGGTTTTATTTGGACAGAACAAAAGAATTTAGGAAATCTGATCAACTATTTGTTTCCTGTGCAGACAATAAGAAAGGTTTGTCGGTATCCAAAGTTACATTGTCCAAATTGATTTCTGATTGTATAAAATTTGTATATTCTTCAGCTAAACAACCTTTAGAACATGAGGTGAAAGCTCATTCTACCAGGGCTGTTTCTACATCTTAAGCCCACGCAGCCCATCTACCTTTGGACACCATTTATGCAGCTGCTACTTGGTCCAAATCTCATACATTTATCACTCATTACAAAGTGGACAGGGCCTCCAGGGACAGGGCTTCCTTTGGTTCCACCATTCTCAGGAATATACTTCCGTGAGCCGCCCAGGATTAGGGTGCTTGGGACGCTACCCACATGTAAAGAACAAACGGCGAGATTGAACAACTTCACATAAAGAAGTTATGTTCTTACCATAACATTCCATGTGAGTTGTTCATCTCGCCTTTGTTCTTACACTCCCTCCCACCTTCCCCCTCCAGGTTATGGAAGAACAGGTATGACTGGTGGTCTGGTTGGTCTTGCTAGTGTCCTTCTTTCCAGCCAGATTATTATTTAGCTATTGTAAATAAGTTATGTACTATGTACATTGTTTGTAATTGGTTGCTTAGTTTTTTTTTTCTTGCTGGTTCAGCAAACTAGAACTTGGGTTGGTAGGAGAGCATCATGGGATAGGGACTGTGCCTCGAGCTACTCAAAGATCTTGAGCTTGGAAAGTGGCCAACTTGGAGCCGATGGATTGGCTCCGAACCCATGTGTAAAGAACAAAGGCAAGATGAACAACTCACATGGAACGTTATGGTAAGAATATAACTTATTTTTTTCAAGTTTTGGAGTGATTTAAATGCTGCCATATTATGCATCTGTTGTTGGTTATGATACTGAGATGAAAGTATTTGAAGAGATGATTGCTCATGGCTTGATAGTCATTATTTTAATGGGTGCAGTATACATCAACTGGACCAACTTATATTTGAAAGACTTATGAGTTTTTACATTAGATATTTGCAATAAGTTGTTAAAACTGACGTCATGTGTATCCATATAAAATTTGGTGCACCATCCAAGTTTGTGCTAATGTATTTAACTTATCTTACTTACCCGAATGCTTGATTTCTTCTTTGTCGCTTTTTATTTTGAACCAGTGATTCAAAGACAAAAATAATATCCTATAACCAGTACTGTGCTTCCCAAAAGAGAGCTTGTATCTTCCATTGCAGTCTTTTTCTTGTCTTTTTCTGAGGGGTATCATGCAGGACTGCAGCACCTTCCTGATTTGCATGGCTTATAACCCCTTTCATTCTTGCTCCAGACAGAGTTCATCACCCAGACTTGGTATGCAGTTCAAAGCCACTTCCCTGGTTTCTTTTTTTGATAAATAAATACCAGAGAAGTGCAGCACTGAAAATGAGTAATTATGGACAGTCAGTCCTCTTCATTAAACAGAATGTCAAGATAATTGATCCACTGCTTCCAGTGAACAGCTTGCTAAACCTTCTGAGTTCCTGGGGAAAAAATGCTGAATGTGAATAAACCACACTTCAGGTCATGAGCCTCACAATTAATGAGTGTAATTTAACTTCTGAAACATTTTATTCTACATTTACTGTGTATATTCCACTTGTGTGCCTTCACAAATTCTTAGTTATGATGTAAAGATGAAAGCCTATTAAACACATTAGAGGCTGTTTAAATGGCTTAAAGGGTCACCACATGTGAGATGCTCCCAGAGTTTGTTGGCATAAAGTTGTAAGCATTATATGTGCTCTTGCTAATGCAAATATTGTGTGCTAAAATGTTTCAGCAGTGTGTCCTACTTGTAACTACAAGCATTTTTTTCTCACTTTTCCAATATTCCTCTTATTGAGTAGCTGAACTGCTATAGTGTACAGCTAGTTGTTATTCTTTGTTGTAACTCTGTCATTATTTTGGTCTCGATTTACTGTAGTTATGGTAGTGTAGCAACACGGTTGATCTCTTACTACTGGAACTTAATACAGTGACATGCTTGCTAGGGCTAATGACTCAGTAAAACCTGAAGCAATTTTATTTTAGGAATTGTAACTGTAAATATCCTTTTTGCAGTGTTTCATTTCTGTGAGGCAGTGCCTTTGTAAAGGCATTCTAGAAGAAATTAAATTGTGCTATTCAGAAACAACACTTCAACCCCCCCACACACACACACACATGGGACAAGAGTGAAATGACTTTTTCTCAAGGCCGTTCTTAGTTCTAAGAAAAGATGGTCCTTGGAGACCCATTCTCAGTTTATCCAAATTAAACAAGTTCCTTTCAGTATAAAAATTAAATTTGTTGACCCCCCCCCAGTCCTTCCCTTGCAAAGTCCAGAGGCATTTATGGTCAGTATGGATTTAAAGGATACATATCTGCACATCCCCATTCACAAAAAAGACAGAAGATGCCCATGATTCTTGGCAGAGGCTTGTCATTTCTAATTCACCTTCTTGCAGTTTGGCTTGGTCACTGCTGCACTTATCAAATGTTTAGCACCAGTGATTGCCCACTGCATGACAAAGGAAGTAATATATTTATATGTATCTAAATAATTGCCTCCTGCACACACACTAAGTGAGGGAATTATAAAGGTGTCTCATTTGTACAGCAGTGCCTACAGAATCTAGGTTTCACCCTGAACCTGCAAAAGGCAAACTTGGAATCCTCCCAGAGAATAGTGTTAGTGAGAGTTCTTGACACTGAAATGACAAGAGTATTTCTTCCACAGAGCAAAGTGTTATCATTGGCAAACTTCTTGCAGCTGAAGATGCAGAAGCCAATATATACAGCTAAACAAATACTTAGGATCCTAAGGCATATGGCCACTATCGTTTAATGATACTATTGTTCTGCATAAATATAATGAAATCCTGTGGTACCTCAGGAATATGTGAAATCCTCCTCAATCACAGCAACACTTCCTCCTAGCCCTACCTTGACGTAGTGCATAAAATACAGGAGGAACACTCCAGGATGATCCTAATTGCTCCTATCTGGTCAAGGGAATATTGGTGGTCCCATGACATTTGATAGTTATTTCACACAGACTTCTGCATCCAACAAGGTCCACCTATCGACTATAGTGGCATTCTTACTTCTGTAACTACCTCTCATCTCCAGAAGGGTAGTAAAACATTTTTTTTTTGAAAGAAGGTTTGCACCTCAGGCCGAGGAAGAGGTCAACTGTACCACCCTGTAACCTGAAATTTTTGTATTTGGTAAACTGATGTTATCTCCAATAGGACCAGCAGGCTCAGTTTACATCAAATACCTGTTGTGGAAGACAGCATTTTTGGTGGTGGCCACCTGAGCTAGGAGAGTCACAGAATTGTGGGCCTAAATGTACAAGGAACTCTTCTTGATAGTCCACTCAGATAGTATTACTCTGTGGACCAGTCCATCTTTTATGCCACAGTCATGACAGATATGTCTCTAAATAAGGTAATTCATCTTTCAGTTTTCCTTTCAAAGCTACATAACAATGGGGGAAGAATCCTGCATTCCCTGAATGCTCATCATCAGTTAACGTACCACTTGGATAGAACAAAGGCATACAGAAAGACTGACCAGCTATTTGTAATCTTTGCAGAAAGTAAAAAAGGACTACTTATCTCATAGCAGACCATTCTTAAATAGATGTCTAGTTGCATTGTTTTTCTGCCAAAAGTTCCATGGCAAACACGTATATGGAGAGGTGAGCTCTCAGTCCACTGGGACACAGCTTCCACTGTTACCATCTTGAAGGTAGATTCACCAAGTGATACTCTGGAAGTTGCCACATATTTATCTGTCCACATTTTCACTAAAACATTGTAGGCTAGATATTATGTAAAGAACTAGTGCAGGGTTTGCTGTGCAGTCCTGAAGGGCATACTGCCTTTCTTATCCATGGGGCTACCAACTACTTAAAGGGTACATAAGGAAAGTTTTGAAAATCTTCCCTGAAGTTGACTGCAGCAGTGTCTTACATGAACAACACAGTACATTGCATCATCGCCTTATTGTAACTGTAGATGTTCTAGTACAGTCACTGCTGCAGTCCAGTGACCAACCCTCTTTCCCCTCTTCACAACTAAGGTGAATAAGACTGGGGTGGTGATCTAGCTTAGTCCTTTCCCATCCTTTATTTTGCTTCTTTTTCTGTGGTTACCATGTAAGCTGTCTGACCCCCTTTCTCTGATAGAGTAGTGAAATTGAGAGACCTACCAGTTTGTACATACTGTGTGTCAAACAGCTAGTCCCCATCCAGGCAGGCAAGAATTCTTTGTGGGAGCAAAAAGAACAGAAGCTGGCCAGCTATTCACTGTAACATGGAGATGCCCAAAGGGCTGGAGATGTAATGTCATCGTAGGGGAATGGGGATCAGGCCTGAAACTCTGGCTGGATGTAGGCCTGTGGCAAATATACCTGAAATTATGACCGCAACAGTGCCAACACTTGGATATCTACAATTAATGTAAGTTGATGACCTAGATGTACTTTCAGCTTGCTGAGTATGTCATTTGCCTTATTTAATTTCATACACCACTCGCAATACCTCTCAACTTCTATGCTCAAGAATTCTGAACACAGCCAGAAATAATTGGGGGGGGGGGCAAAGGACAAAAATCAGGGACAGCTTTTAAATGTTACTCTAATTCACTTAAAAAGCTTTTGCATTAACATGCATTTTCTGAACTGTAAGAAGTATGAAACTCTAATGTTGGGGATTATTAATCCTTAATGATTTACCAGAAAATCAGAAGTTTTACAAAGGACAAGGCAAAAGTCTGAGGCAAAATCAGGAACATTTTGCAAAAATCTGGACAGTTGAGAAATATTCAGTCACACTAATTGAGATCTGTGTTAATGTTTACACATTAACAGCATACGAGCACTGCAGCACTATGCATACTATTGTGATTTTATATATGGTCCTCTGCAGTGAAACCACCATCAGCAAACCACATCTCAAGAGGTATATATAGAAGTATGCACTTGGCATTCTTTTTAGACAATAGCCAGCCTTTTCCAGGAGTTCGAAGATGGCTGCACACAGAGTAACAGCTTGTTTTTAGCTCTCCCAGTGTGAAAGCAGAAGCTCCACAGAGAAGACCAGTAGACTTGTGTTTATGGGCGAATTTCAGTAACTGACTAGTAAGTACACTGCATACAGAAGGTGTGGAAAAAATCAGCTACAAAAAGTGAGGAAGAAACACTGACTAGGGAGCGTTCTGTAGCTGTTCAGCAAAAAGTAACGCAAACTTCAGACATGACTTCCAATAACCTACAGGATGGTATAAGACAACTGCACACAGACCTAGTTAAAATAAACAAAACATTGATAAAGTATATCAACACAAACAACAAAAGGCTGGAAAAATGGAAGAAGCTTTAAAAATACATTCAAATGAGATGATAAAGCTGCAAAAATCAGAGGTCAAAATATAGAAAAGGCTGGTTGAATATGAGACTGCTCAGGAAGAAATGTTTCGAAAAAGAATTAGAGGACAGAGCACACAGGGAAAACTTGAGATTTTCAGCTATACCAAAGAAGTTGGAAGTAACAGACTGCATTAAATGTATGAAAGGACAAATAAGCAACTGGACTGGTATTCCACAGCAGGACTTCTTAGTTGAACAGGCTCATTGTGTGTATGCCCCAAATCTAGCTATAAGAAAGCAACCTAGACCTTTAATAGTAAGGATGCGATCCTACCAGCAGAAATGGTTGATTTTGTCAAAACTGTGGCAGAAGGACAAAATACTAAAAGTAGGAGACAGCAGAGTGTTTGTAGAGAATGATTACTCATTGTACACCAGGCAAAAGACAAATTCATTCCTCTATTCAGAGAATGTCGATATGCAGGTATGAGATTCAAACTGCTGTATCTAGTTGTCTTCAAGGTATTCTTCCCTGAAGGGGCAAAATCATTTTTTGATGAATGCATGCTAAGGGGGAAATAAAAATGTTTGTCCAACAATAACTGATCTGTGAAACAGAAGGAGATTTGGCTTCTTGTTCCTTTGGTAATAAAGTTCACAGAGAGACTTCACCTGTGAAACCTTTTCCAGTATTTCAATGGAAAATGTTGGCGAGAAGGAAGGGAGCACGAGAGTTGAATAGAAAAATCGAGAGTATGTTGGAAATGAAGCAGAGATAGGATTTGGGTGATGAAGAAGAACAGTAATACAATCATAGGTTGGTACTAGGCTATCGTCCGTAAGGCCTATACAAGCCTAGCCATAACAATTCCCTGGCTATTTCTTCCCACAGTATTTACTTCCCTGCACCCCTGTCTAGCAAGGCAACTGACGTGATCCCTGGGGTGAATTTCCTATCTCCCATTCAATCATCAAGGTTCCTTTTAAAGAGGGCCAAAGAGGCGCTCTGCTTGACATGTATGGTCAGTCTAGTCCAGAGTCTGGGGAGTCACTAGGTCAGGAACCTATCCCTTCAGCATGTTTTGTTCATTGTGATGACAAGGTTTAGATTCCTGGAGCGTGTCTCTCTGAGGGATTGGGATTTCTTTAAGTGTAGCATGTCCAACAGCTCTAGGCTTGACTTGGCCTTATATGTTAAGCAGAGATCACCTCTGAGTAGATGATATGCGACAGAGTATAGGTGGATTTTTTTTTAGATGGTCAGCACAGGGCATCTGCTTTAGGCCTGTGATTCTTTTAGTGAGGTATTTCTGCAGCCTTTCCAGTTGTTGCAGATGTCTTGAGAGGTACATACCAAACGGGGTGTTGTATTCTATAATGGGTCTAATGAGGGATGAGTACAGTGGGACAATGACCTCCTTTTTTCTGGATGGAAAGCCCTTAGTGATGAGGTGTGCCACACAGAAGGATTTCCTGACTGTTGTGGTGATGTGGTTATCGAAGGTGAGACCACTGTCCACCTGTGTCCCTAAGTCTCTTATCACACTTTCATTGTTAAGTGTACTGCCACCTATGTGGTAATTCATGTAAAATGAAAAAAAGGCTTCCACCACAATGAAAAGTTCACTGAAAAATTCTGTTAGGATACAAGCTTTAATAAAATGAAGAAATAAAAAGCACAAATTGTGTTGTTCAAGTTGCAGGTCACACAGAATAAGCACTTTCAGTTAAAAAAAACTTCTTTAGATCCTAGTGTGTAGACCTGACTTACTACTGTTAAAATAGAGATCCTTAATTGTTCAGCCAATCACATGCAGCAATCAGATACACACCTTCCTTAAGCCTCCATTTCATTTCTTAATCAGGCTTCTCTCTCTCTAATTCATGGGTACATGTTTTTTTTTTCCAAAGGGGATAACTATACATTTCTTGGCATTGAGCTTGAGCCAATGGCTCTGGCACCAAGCATCTGTTTCTGTAAGGCCCTTTTGTAGAATATAAACATCATTTGGGGATTCAATAATGGCTCCCAGTTTGCAGTCATCTGCGAACTTTGTTAGCCAGAGTCCCTTAGTGTTGGCCTGTACTTCAGAGAAGTAGATGCCAAACAAGAGCGGTCCCAGGACTGAACCCTGAGGTACTCCACTTGTCACTTGTCTGGAGCTGGATTTGGAGTCTGCTACTTTTATAGTGTGGTTTCTGCCAGTAAGCCAGTTGGCAACCCATCAAGTGATGTAGGGATTAACGCCCAGCTTGTAAGTTTATCTGTGATTCCAGAGTGGGGGATGGTGTCGAAGGCCTTGGCCAGATCCAGATAGGCTGTGTGGATCACCTTACCCTTGTCCATGGCTCTGGAGACCGATTTGAAGAAGTCAGTCAGGTTCAGGAGATAAGATCGGACCTTCACGAACCCAAACTGCATGGGGTTCAGTGTTTGAATTTTGCCAATGTCTTTGTTTGCAAGTTCCATGATAATACATTCCATGGCCTTGCAGATCAGACTAGTCAGACTGATGGGGCAGTAGTTGCCGGGATCCAAGGTGGATCCCCCCTTGTGGAGTGGGATAACTGTAGCTGTGCGCCACTCAGTGGGCATGAAGCCTGAGGTGAGGCTATGATTGAACATGACACTTAGGTGAGGTGGCAGTTCATTTTGTAGTTCATGTAGTACACAGCCTGGGATGTCATCTGGTCCCATGGATGCTGTATTCTTAGCTTTGGAGAGTGCGTTTTTTACCTGTGTGGCCGTTATTACCAGAATTTGGCAATCCTTCTGTATTGAGATGGGCCCTTTAGGGGGGTGAGAGAGTGGATGAAGTTTGCACCGAATCGATCTGCCAGGATATTGGCAGTATCCTTGGGATCAGTATATTCAATTATATCTACATCAGTAACTTAATGTGGGATTACAATGTAGTAATTATATTTGTGAAATATGACAGCACAAGAAAATTTGGAAATACTGGACTTCAAAATTTGTTTGCTGAGTGGGGGGATTCTATATGCCCTACTTTGTCACTAATGTTCAGAAAAATGTTTTGGGTAGGGGATGAGAGGGGAGAATGCTAACTATATCGTACTGTATCTGTGTTGCATGGTTTTCTTTGCATGTTATTTTTGGGTGTAATGGAGATTGTAAATGGGCGCTTTTGTTTTTCTCCCTTCTCTTTTTCTTCTTGTACAGTTTTGAGAAACATAGGCAATGTAATGATAAAAAAAAAAAACAGGGAAAAGGGAGCCTGGTTAAGGGGGCATGAGTTCAAATTAATATGCTTTTTTCATTCTTGAATGGGAAATGACTGATTAAGGACCTTTGTTTTAAGACAGAGAGAGCAAATAAACGAAAAAAGAATATTATAATTTTTCTAGCACTTGCAAATATGTATACTAAGTAGCATTTCTGCAGCTGGTCTTACTTCCTCTATGGAGACAATCTGATAAAGAGAAACTGGAGACAGTCTGGTGGAAGGGGATTGGCTGAGGGAGAAGAAGAAAAAAGAACAGAGAAATTGACTAGGACATAATGTTCCCTGAAAACAATCAGGGTTTTTTGCAGGTGTGACAGCTTTAAAGATGATACAAAACCAGTTAGACTCTTAAGTTATCATTTTTTTTAATGCAGTGGGGGTAGTAATATAAACAGGTGCTCATGTGCTTTTATTTTTTTCTTGTTCACCCGTCTTCTCTCTTTTACTTTCTTCAGTTTTGAGAAATGTAGGCACTGCAATAAAAAAAGGAGGGGAGGAGATGGGGAGAGCAGAAGAGTCTGGTTAAGAAAGTATGACAAAAGAAAAATCAATGTGCTTTTTCCCATGCTTGCATAGGGAAATGACTGGGTAAAAACTCTAGGCATAAACTCTAGGCATTATCCAGTAACAAGTTTATGACAAAGCATGTAAATGAAAAAGAATATTGAATATTGTAAGACTTTTTTTTCTGATAAACAAGGTACCCTTAGCAGTTTTGTGTTTGGTTTGCATGTCCCTAGAAGACAATTTGATAAGGAGAAGTGGCTTGGAAAAAGTGTTTACTGAAAGTATCCAACTATTTTCTCAACTGGGAAAGTTATAAAGATATATAAAATCAAGTAGCACTTACTAATAGCACAGATTTTACCATACGTCTTAGCATAACTAATCTTCCTTTTTGGTTAACTTTAACCTGTCTGTGTAGCTATAAACTCAGAACTTGTGTTCTTATTAGAAAGCAAAAACGTCATTATTTGAAGATGTACATAGTTTTGTGTGTTATTTTTAAGTTCATAGGTTTTAGGAAGGTTGTTTGGGGGTTGTTTGTTCTGTTTGAGGGCTTTCAAAAAAACAAATATAGGCACAAATGGATATGATATGAAACAACTGTATAAAAGACCAACCTGCCGAACAGTATACTGAACATGTAGGATAAAAGTTGGAACTAGACGTTTAGCAAAAGAACAGATCTGATCTTGTCCGTGTCACTATTCCTCACTCTAGGGCTTTAGATCCGACATCCAAGCCGGCAATGTTTTAGACCGCTTCTAGGCTCAAGCTCCTTCCATTCCCCATGATCCCTTGCTACCCTCTAACTCCTCGGATCTCATTTGCAGTGATTAGCTACAGATGCAGATTTCTGGGCACATGTTTCTGAGTGGGATAAGTAGCTCCTTTCAAGATTTCTTAGTGAATAGCACAGTGTTAGTTAGTTTAGACCTCCCCTCCCATTGGTATTTAGTGAAGGTCTGTTGGTTTGTTTTGGCACACTTTTTCAGTGGCCGTTAATTTCCCATTGAGTTTTTTGTTGTAGTAGTTGTGTGTTTATAGTTAATTTCTAGCAATGTGTGTGGACCGGTCATTTATTCCTGGTGCTGACTTGTGCTTTTCCTTTACCAACACTTTTCTGCATGTCTCCTTGGTGTAGATACGTTGTCTTGTCTGACAAGCCAGCTGGTTTTAAAAGGTGCTTCTCTTGCAGTCGGAAGATGCCTGTCTCTGATTTGCACAAGGAGTGCCTTTACTGTTTGGGGTTTGGTTGAGTGCCAGAAAAAAACTTTTCTTGAAAGGTCTAGCTAATGGGGGTCGCTTGGCTCAGTCCCCTGCTAAGCTTGGATCCTCTGAGCACAAAAAGAAGGCCCCTCTGTCTCTGGGGTCCTCCTCCACTAAAAAGATGAGGCTGTCAGATCTTAGTGCCTCTGATCTGACTCCAGCCTCGACTCAGTTGGACTTGACACTCTCGGATCTGAAGATCCGCTACTGTCATGGATGCGGGGCTTCTGCTCCTAAGCCTTCAGATCCAAGGTCATGGGAATCCACTCCTGGATCCAAGGCCTCCAGTTCGAGGCCTTTGGATCTGGTCAGATCTGTACCAGCCATGGATCCAGCTTCCTCAGATCTGAGGCATGTTGGATCCAAGCGTTTGAATCTTATTGTGTCTCTGGGTTCAAGAAGGTCGGATTCGAGATCAGTGTCAGAACCCACTATTGTCATTGAGGATTCCCTCTCAGGTTCTGGCTTGGGGCAATCCCCTTGCGTCTCCAAGCACAGAAGTCATTCTTTAGAGGGGCAGTCCTCGGGGATCTTGGCACCCATCACCAGCTTAGGTCCTCTGCCTCCTCTAGATCCTCAAGGAGTTTACTCCCTTCTGAAATGGACAAGATGAGGTCCTTTCTCAAGTCTCAAATTGAGCTTGGGCTTCTCACGTCCCCTGCCCATCCTGCTAAGGAGCCATCTCCTACCCCCTCATTGGCTTCTCCTCATCTGATCAGGTTGGTTTCAGATGTTCTGGCCCTGGATCATACAGGGAAAGAGATGAGGATTCTTGGGGACCCTTCTGTTCCTACCCCATCCGAGTCCCTGACTGCTTCTGCTCAGCCTCCCACTGGGCAGGCGGAGTCCCGGGTCCAATTGGTCGCCCCGGAGTTCTTGGGTGGGGGTTCTTGACCTGTTTTTTTCAGACTGGTCCTTTCCCCTTGGTGCTTTGGCCCTTGACAGCTTAGGGCTAGTACTATCTGGTAGTCTGGAGGTTCTGGCCTGCTCCCCAAGTGGGCTTTCCTGCCAGCAGCATGGACAGGGCATCGTCCAGTCCTTTGGCTTTCCAGGTTGTAGAGAGGACATTTTCCTCCCAGAGAGTTTCCTCCCTGGCCTTCCAAGGACCTTTCCAACCCCACCTTGTGAGACCCCACTCATCCTGTCCCGGGTTAGCCCTTTCAAACCAGCCTTCAGGTGGGAGCTGCCCCACTTTGGGGTTCCCTTGTCTTTCCGAATCCTCCCCCGAGCCACCCCTGGAGGAGGTTCCTCGGAAGAGATCGTGTAAGAGGAGACAGTTGGAGTCCCCTACCAAGTCGCTTAACAAGGATACGGACCTTGAAGAAGGAGATGGGTCCCCCAGGTCTCCACCTGAGAATGTCTCCTTTGGGGATATCTTGGAAATCCTTAAGCTTAAGGGCGGTTGGTGTCCCCCCATCCTCCAAAAAGTCCCATCTTTCAGAAGGCTTTTGGGAAAGGGCCATCTACCTCCTGGGTTTACTCCCCCCACAGATAAACTTGTAGACCTTATCTTATCACCAGCAGGGCATGAAGGGAGCCGGGTACTGTGGAGCCTGTTCCCAAACATGCTGACAAGTTTTAGTCCGGCTTCTGACGAGCAGTTCTGATCGAAAGGTGTGGCAGTTGATGCAATAGTGGTATCTGCTGCCACCAAGAAAGAGCTGGCAGAACAGAGCACGTCTGTCCATCCCCCCAACAGTGAGTCCTGGGCAATCGATAGGAATGAAAAGCGGGTGTTCGCCTCAGCTACATTTGGTCTGTGGGCGCTTAACTACCTGGCACCTTTCACCCGGCTACAAAGGGACTTGGTCAAGGAGCTTACCACGTCCCTTTCTGAGGTACTGCCTGCCGGAGAACTAAGCAAGGTCTCCCCCAAACTGTCCACACTTTCTTCCCTGGCCAAACTATTGATGAGGCTGATTGCCAACACGATGGAAGGAGCATCTTGAGTGGCCAGCATAGACATCGCTGTTCAGCGTCATGCCTGGCTGCACCATTGGAGATTTGTGGAGTCCTTTAAGGCGTCTTTCACCAACACCACCTTCAATGATTCCACTCTGTTTGGCCCTTCGGTTAGAAAGCAACCCACCCACAGTGTGCAGGAGGGCAAGACTTTGTCGGCATTGGGAATCAGATTTTATGTGGTTTCGCAAGTCACAGTCTGCCTTCCAGGACGCTCAAAATGAGCCCTCTTGCAGAGGTTGGGGAGAGGGTTCAACGGCAAATGCCACCCTAGGGGCAGAGGGGGTCCGCAAAACCAGGGCTCCAGTGAATCCTGCTCTGAGAAGCCCCAACAGCTCTCCTGAAGCACTGCCTGACTGTCCTGCCCTGGAGGCAGTCAGGGGACATTTGTCTTTGCACCCTTTGACCTGGGCAAGTATTACAAAAGATTTTTGGTTGCTAAGCATCATTTCCAGGGGTTATTCTATTCCCTTTTCATAGCTTCTCTCTGTCAGGAAATGCTCCTCGATGCATCTCCTTATCAGAAGGTGCTACTTCAAGAAGAAGTGCTCAAGCTTCTTCGAAAGAGAGCCATCCAAGAGGTCCCTATAGGACAACGAGAATCCGGAACTTACTCTCACTTCTTTTTGGTGCCAAAGAAGATGGGAGCCCTGTATTTAGTTCTGGACCTCAGTAAACTCAATCTCTCTGTCAAGAAGTCCAAGTTCCAGATGGTCCACTGTCCAATCCATCGTGCCTTTGTTGCACAAAGATGATTGGATGTGCTCCATAGATCTCCAGGACGCATACCATCATATAAAAATGGACAGGTGCTCCAGGAGACATCTTCACTTTCGAGTAGGGGCCAATCACTACCAGTTCAGGATGTGTTACCCTTTGGTCTCACCACAGGCCCCTGGGTGTTCACCAAGTGCATGGCAGCGGTCATAGCTCACCTGATACTGCAAGGATTCCAGGTGTTTCCCTATCACGATGATTGACTCCTCACAAGTCCCACAAAGCATCATCTGGCCACTACCTCTCAATACCTAACACAACTTTTTGACCAGCTAGGCTAGGCAAAACTCACAACCAGTTCAGGATGTTGCCCTTTGATCTCACCACAGGTCCCTGGGTTTTCACCAAGTGCATGGCAGCGGTCGTAGCTCACCTGATACTGCAAGGATTCCAGGTGTTTCCCTATCACGACGATTGACTCCTCACAAGTCCCACAAAGCATCGTCTGGCCACTACCTCTCAATACCTACCACAACTTTTTGACCAGCTAGGCATTACAGTGAACCTCCCCAAATCTAACCTCATTCCATCCCAAAATGTTGAGTTCATTGGGATTCAGATGGACACACTGTGTCAAAGATTGCAGCGCTCCTGCTCCTTCAGGTACACCTCAGCAGATTTCATGTTCAATGTCTTTTTGACCTGTCTCATCCCCAGGCCCACATTGTTCTCAGGGTCATAAGGTCCATGGCGGTGATGCTCTATCTAGTGCCATTAGCCAGGTTCTACATGAGGTTCTGCAGTGGACTCTAGTTGTTCATTGGTCTTCCCTGATTCATCCATTGTCAACTCCAGTCCACCTCACGCCATTCTGCAGATGTCTTCTCCTTTGGTGGATCTGGTCTCCCGATCTCCTAGCAGACAGACCATTCTCTTCCTCCCCCCAGTGCCACAATTACCATGGACACTTCCCTGTTGGGGTGGGCGTTTTCATGGACAGCCGGTCCAAGGCACGTGGTCAGAAGCAGAGACCAAACTGCATATCAATGTCATGGAAATGAAGGCAGTTCTCCTTGCGTTCAAGCCTTCCAGGACTGACTTCCTTCAGGTACAATTGGAGTTCACACAGACAAACATGGTGGTTGTGTGATACATCAACAAGTAGGGGACACATTCATGTCTGCTTTGTTGCAAGGCCATGTGATTGTGGGAATGGGTGATGTCTTTGGGGTGCTTTTTCATTGCAACACACATTCCCTGGGGAGTCCAGTGTGCTGGCAGACGGACTCAGCAGGGCATTTCTGAGTCCTCACAGGTGGTCCTTGAATCCTTTGGTGGCAAAAGAGATCTTCCTTCGCTGGGGTCAGCCGAGCTGCGACCTGTTTGTTTCCCCTCTCGACCACAAGTGCAGCCGGTATTTCGCCCTTATTCCCCCAAACGGGAAGTCCCCCAGAGATGCTGTGTTCCACAGTTGGCCCCCAGGTTTTCTTTATGCCTATCCTCCCTTGCCTCTCATTCCCATAGTACTTCAGAAAGCCTGTCGCCTCAAGACCACCTTTGATGTTCTTCGCGTTTCACTGTTGCAGTCATTACATTTGGGTAATCTGCTGACATGTTGCCTCAGTCGGCCTGATTAACAAAGTCTTGGGTCCTGCATCGGTTGCTGTCCCTTCTTCCATGACGTCAGGTCATCAGGGGTATAAAACATGCAGCCAATGCCATTTTATCAGTCTTTCTTGCCATACTGTGTCCAAAGCAGAAGCAGTTCACAAGTGCCGGTCGGCCAACTCCTGAAATATTTATTTTCGAGTTTCAGAACCGAAATCTTCAACTTAAAGCTAAGTACCCTGTTGGAGAAACTTTTTCTTGCTCCTTTCCGATGTCAGTAAAAGTTAATAATTGCATTACTTGTAGAAAGCAAATACCTCATAAAGATTTTCATTCATACTGTAGTCATTGCCTAGGCCCTGACCACGACGTACCTTGCTGTCGGTTTTGTGCTTTATTTAATCAGTGCACTGTCTGTCATCGGTACATTTTTGCCTCTAAATATTTTGGTTCTCTGTTTAATTATCCAGAAATGACATCGGTTAGCCATCCGACTACCAGAATTCCGAAAAAATGCAAAGATAAAGACAGAGACAGGCCGCCGAGGTCCAAAACTGCCGACGATGCTTCTCCTAAGCCAGTCGCCAGTAAGCCGGTACTCATTGAGGCACTTTCGCAGCCCCTGGAACCTGCTACTTCTGATTTGCAGGCCTCAACTGAGACCCATTCGGAGTCCGGTATGCTGTGAGATGATTCATCTGTGGAACCCGCAGGTGTCTATACCTTGGATGGGTCCAGAGCCGCTGTGCAGGCACCAGCTTCTGAGGGTGTATTCAGGCCTACAGACTTGCATTTTAAATCGACTCCACCTTCATTACTAAGGTCTAAATCTCGATCTATGTCTAAAAAAATGAAGCCCAGGCCACATGTTCAGGCCCCTATGCCTAAAAAACAAATGATCAAAATGGCTGAAGATCTACTTACTCTAATCAGGGGTAGTCAACCCCCCCCCCCCCAAAAAAAAAAAGAGGCCTAGGGCTGACCTTGTTTAAGAATCTTCTGACCAGGATTCTTTTTCTTCTGACTCTTCTAATGACCTGGATTTGTCCATACCTACTTATGAGGATTCTGATGCAGAGGATTCCATTCCCTCTGCACCCCCCCCCCCCCGAGTACTTTTCTTTTGGGGAAACTTTACATTCCTTATGGGAGCATTTCCACTGGGAAAGTCAGGAATTTTCTGAATCTAAAAAGAGGCTTGGCGATTTCCTCCTCCTACCTCAGCATAGGCCTTTGGCTATACCTCATGTACTAGATATTGTTGATGTGTTTTCGGAATCCAGTATGGCCCCTGATTCCCTGCCTCTGGCTCCTAGTAAACCTGACAGATACTACAGGGTAACGTGAGTCCCACAAGTTACTTTTCAAAAATCCTGTGGTGGATCCAGAAACCATTTCTCAGGGGCCCAAGGGCATTAAGGCTTCTACTGCTAAAAATCCTACCCCTTCTGATAGAGACTCCAGGGCGCTGGATAGATGGGGTAAAAAGGTTTATACTTGTGCAATCTTGGCAATCAAGGCTTTAAACTGACAATTTCATATGTCAAAATATCAACAGCATATTATTGGACTGCTTAAACAGAAAATGATGTTGATTTCTGACTGTGTGGAAAATAAAGATTTACAGGATTTATTGCATTCTGCTGAACAAGTTGGAAAACATACTTTGCAGTGTGGTTTTGATTCTTTAGAGGCCTCTTGCCGGGCTGCTGTTACTGGGTCTGTACTTAGAAGGCATGCTTGGCTTAAGGAGCAATCTATGCCATCTCATGTTAAAGCAAAATTGTTGGATGCTCCTTTAAATCAGGACCGCCTGTTTGGCAATAAGGCTAAAGAAGTTTTAAAAAAGATGGAAAATAAAGCTAAATCTATGCAAACTGTAAAATATTTCTTACAAGTGCAACCTCCAAGATTTAGTAAGCACTGGCCTACTAAGAATTGGTCCTTTCCAGCTCCTTCCAGAGCCTCTCAAACCAAACTAGACACACCAAAAGCACCAAGTTTCAGTCCCAGGGGGCTCTCAGAAATAAACAATGGGGGACCTCCACTTCCAGATCTGGAAATAAGACACCCCCTATGGTAAACAGTCTCAATGACTTTCCTTTAAAATTACCAAGTACTTACCTTTTAGCCGCCCCTTTGGGGGGGGAAATTGCACTTCATTCAAAAAACTGGGATCTCATAACCCAGGACAAATGGGTTTTAAATAGTGTCCCCGGGATGCAGATTTCATTTCCACATGTTGCCAACACCAAACAGGTGGCCAGACCTGCCCTCAAATCAGTGGGCAGAGGCTCAAAAATAAGTACTCTCCCTCTTAAACATGGGGACTATTCAGCCAGTACCAGAACAGGAAAAGGGACAAGGTTTCTATTTGAGACTTTTCCTGGTACCCAGAAAAGACAAATCATGGTGTCCAATTCTGGACCTGTCTACTCTAAACATCTTTCTGGACATTCCAAAATTCAAGATGCTGACTCTTCACCAGTTACTTCCTATGCTAGGCAAAGATGCCTGGATGGCAACTCTTAGATTTAAAAGAGGCTTACCTGCATATCCCAATCAGGGAATCTTTCAGAAGATACCTATCCTTCAAATCAGGCTACTTGCATTATCAGTTCTCTGCACTGCCCTTTGGCTTGTCTACTGCGCCCAGGGTATTCACAAAGTGCCTGGCTCCAGTAATTGCATTTTGCAGGCAAAAAAATATTCACATATATCCGTACCTGGACTATTGTTTAATTCAGGCAGAAAACCAGGCCATACTTCTAAATCATCTGGTGTTTGTAAACAGGGTTGTAACTTGTCTTGGGTACACCATAAACGAAAAGAAATCACAACTGATATCCTCTCAACAGATTACATTCCTGGGTGCGAACTTGAATACAACTGCCCAGATGGCTTTCCTCATGCCAGAAAAGCAAATTCAGTTGGTAAATTACTTCAAACAAGTGGCCACAAACACCCTGCTATATGCAAGACAAATACTGCAAGCCTTGGGGTTCATGGCCTCCTGCATTCTTCTTATTCCATATGCAAGACTGCATTTGAGGAAACTTCAGTGGTACTTAAAAAGTGTATGAAGTCAACATTGTCACAGCCTGGAAACGATTCCTATCATACCTTGCCTACTCCTGGAGTTCCTATGGTGAGCAGAGGCTTGCCACCAGAACAAGGGACTGCCATTCACACTACTCCTTGCCGCCCAAACCCTGACTACAGACGCATCAGTCTATGCATGGGGGGGCTCACCTGGCAGGGAAGTGCATTCAGGGCAAATGGAACCCAAATCAAATGCACCTACATATCAATCAAAAAGAAATGTTAGCTGTACAGAATGCTCTGACAGCCTTCAAGGACTACATTCTTCCAGGACAACTAATGGTAAAGACGGACAACACCACGGTTATGTGATACATAAACAAGCAGGGGGGGTACACATTCCTACCCCCGCTGCAGACTAGCCATGGCATTGTGGAACACGGCCTTGAGCTACCATGTGCAACTACAAGCTCAATTCCTGCCAGGAAAACTGAATACACTGGCAGACAAACTAAGCAGAAATTTCATGGACCTACATGAGTGGAAACTGGAACCACGGATTTTCAACATGTTGACAAGCAAATGGGGGAGCCCAGACATAGATCTATTTGCCTCCCCCCAGAACTACCAGTTGGACATATTTTGCACAAGGACTCTCCACAAAGAAAAGCCTGGAAAGTGGATGCTCTGTCCTTCAGCTGGAAAAACTGATCAGTCTACACCTTTCCCCTTCTGCCTCTGCTCTCCAAGTTCTGCTAAAAGTCAAACAAGGCAAACCAAGAATGATTTTGATTGCTCCAGACTGGCCACGCCAACATTTGTACCCACTCCTGTGCAGTGTTTCACAAATATTTCCTTGGCACCTGCCTCAGACACCTTCCTTGCTGTCTCAGCAGGAGAACCAAATGCTGCACACTCAGCTCCCAACACTGAACTTGCAGCTTGGCTAACCACTTAAATTCACTCTTAGCATCCTTCAGTAAACCTGTGATGGATGTCATCTTGGAGGCGAGAAGACCTAGTACTAGAAAATCTTATGCTGACAAATGGAGAAGATTCTGTGCCTGGAACCAATCTTTAGGGATGAGCACAGCAGCGCCCAATTTAACTCAGATTTTGCAATACTTAACTGAGATGCTTCACAAGGGCCTGTCTTTTTCCTCTATTAAAATTCATGCTTCAGCTGTTTCAGCTCACTGTAATACAGAACCACTCCTCTTTTCTCATCCCCTGCTTAAGCAGTATCTCAGAGGGGCAAAGAACTTGAGACCACCCAGGAGAGCTCCTACCCCTGCCTGGGACCTTAACTTTGTTTTGGAGAAGGTCACTTTTTACTTCTTTCGAGCCAGCTGCTACTGCAGACTTAAAATTTCTTTCTTGGAAAACAGCCTTCCTTTTAGCAATCACTTCAGCTAGAAGGATATCTGAATTACAGGCCCTTATGGCAGTGGAGCCTTTCATCATCTTTTCATGCGGACAGGGTGTCTCTGAGGACCAATCCATCCTTCATGCCCAAGGTGGTTTCCAGTGTGGCTCTTAACCAGTCCATTCATTTGCCAACCTTCTATCCCAATCCATGGAACAAAGGGGAACGGATTCTGCATTCCTTGGATGTGCACAGACAACTTAGATTCTACTTGGACAGAACTAAATTTTGAAGAAAATCTGAACAATTGGTAGAGGCATTTGCTTCTGGGGCAGAGGGGAAGGCTATTTCAAAACAAACCATTTCTAAATGGATAAGACATTGCATTAATTTCTGCTATAAGCACCATGGAAAACCTTGCATTCATTTCTGCTATAAGCACCATGGAAAACCTATCCCCCAGGGGATCAGATCTCATTCCACCAGGGCTGCATCTACTTCTGCAGCCTTTCTCAGAGGTGTTCCTACCAGGGATATTCTAGAAGCTGCTACCTGGAGTTCTGTACATACTTTCACCAAGCATTATCATTTACCAATTTTCTCTAAATCCAGAGCTGGCTTTACCACTGCTGTCTTGCAGGGCCTTATAGCCTGTCCTAATGCTGTATAAATCCATCCTCCCAACCATAGCTTTGGGAATCTACCCAAATGTAATGACTGCAACAGTGAAACACGAAGACCATAGTACAGTTGTGTACACTTACCTTAAATGTAGATGTTTGAGTGTATCCCTCCAGCCCCCTGTTTTTCTCTTACTATACCTCTACTTTCTTTTACTATACTTAAAAGCCTTTTTGGTGTATTTGCTTTTGGTTGAAGGTATATTTTTGTTTTGTGTTTTTAATTTTATTTGCTCCCCATTAGGGGGACACCTGACATCTGGGGCAAGAAAAACTGATAAAATGGCATCTGCTGCATGTTTTATACTCCTGACGACCTGACGTCCTGGAAGAAGGGACAGCAACCGTTGCAGGACCCAAGACTTTGTTAATCAGGCAGACTGAGTGCAACCTGCCAGCAGATTACCCAAATGTAATGACTGCAACAGTGAATACACTCGAACATCTACATTTATGGTAAGTGTACACAACTGTACTATCTTCATGTCCCCCTTTTGGCCTTGGCAGGTGTGGCTCCCCTTATTCAGTGTCATTTGATGTACCCCCCCCCCTTGGGTACTAGATCCCATTCCGGATCTAATTTCCCATCCCTCTCAGCTTCCGATTCCCAACCTACAGTCCCTTCGTCTGATGGCATGGTTTTCCACTTCCAGTAATTTTGAATCAGCCCAGACTAACTTTTCCCATGAAGAAAATTATTCTGGCCTCTCAGAAGGCTTCCACTAGAAAGATTTTTCCAGTAAGTGGAAACGGTTTTCTATCTGGGCTAGGCAGCACAATCTTGATCATTTCAGGTATCCTGCCCTCCTTGTCTTAGCTGTTTCAGGACAGAGCTAGCTTCTTGACTATCAAAGTGCAGTTGGCAGCTATTTCAAACTTCCATGTTTGCGAGGAACCCACCTTCTCCTCTCATTTGTGTAAAGCTTTTCTAAAAGGGGGATTTCTGCTCCATCCTCTCGTCAAGGATTCTTCCCCTCCTTCAGACCTTTCCTTTTTGCTGCAGTCTCTCACACAGAGCCTGTTTGAGCCTGCTGTCACATGTGATATCAGATTCTTGTCATGGAAGACTGCTTTTCTTGTAGCCATAATGTTAGCTAAAAGAGTTTTGAGTTGCAGGTTCGTTCTGTCAAACTGGCTTTCATGGTTTTTCATAAAGACAGACTGGCCCATCAAACCAACCCTTTGTTCATGCCTAAGGTGACCACAGAAGCAAATTTGAACCAGTCAATCCAATTACCAGTCTTTTTTCCAAATTTTGTTCATAAAGGAGAATATCTCTTGCATATGCTAGATGTACATAGGCAACTTTGTTTCTATGTAGGACAAAGACTTTCCGCAGGTCTGACCAACTGTTTGTGGCATTTTTTCTTAACAGGAAAGATCAGGCGGTGTCCAAAGTAAATATCTCCCGTTTGATTTCAGTGTGCATTTCCTTTGCTTATTCATCCAAAGGTTTATCCTTACCAGGGCCAATCAAAGCTCATTGCACTACGTCAGTGGTTATGTCAGCTGCCTATCTTGCCCGTCATTCCATAGATGAAATTTGTGCCACAGTCACTTGGTCTTCTCCTCACACCTTTGTTAGTCACTACAAACTTGACATTGTCTCCAGCAACAGGGCTTCCTTCGGCTCCACAGTTCTCTGGCATGTCCTTCCATGAGGCCGCCCAAGATTTAAGGTAGCTGGGGACTCTGACCCAAGAGTGAGGAATAGTGACATGGATAACATCAGAGTTATGTACTTACCATAGCTTGACATCTGTGTTATCCTATGTCACTATTCTTCACTATCCCTGCCTCCATCCCCCATCCTGTTGGTTCTAGAGGATGTGGGATGTTTTATCTCATGTTCTAGGTCTTCCTTAGCTGCTGTCTAGCTTGGGGCAAACTCGACCTGAGGGTTAGAGGGCAGTAAGGGATCATGGGAGTGGGTGGAGCTCTTGCCTAGAAGCTGTCTAAAAAGTTACTGGCTCAGATTGGATGTTGGATCCAAGACCCAAGAGTAATGAATAGTGACATAGGATAACACAGATGCCAAGTAATGGTAAGTATATAATTCTTTTTTATATATAAAAACTAGTAAAAATAAGTATATAAGAAAATGATGCGTTCTGTAATATCTTTTAATCTGAATGGTCTTACCAGATAAATATAAAAAAGAAAGAGTAGTGAACTATATTAAAAAATGTAGAGTGCAAATAGCTATGCTACAGAAGACACACCTGGAAAGAACTGAACATGTGAATTTGATAAAGAAAGGTTTTCAGGATGGTTATTTAGCGGAATATCTGGGGCAAAGGAAATCAGGAGTTGTCTTTTGGCTTTTCCCGGTTAGGGGTCGCCACAGTGGAACTCCGGTCCGCTAATGATTGGCAGTAGATTTTTCACGAGCATCGAGGTGCCAGCTCGACGTTCAACCTTCAACGAAGGCATGCCCATTTACGCATGTCTTTTGAACGCCCACCCAACCGCGGGGAGGACATGCAGGCTCTGCGCTGCGTTGTTGCCTCACAGCAAGAGGTTCTCCTGTTCGATTCTCTGCTGGAGTGCGGGGAGTGCCTTCTGTGTGGAGCCTGCATGTCCTCCCCACGGTTGGGTGGGCGGTCGAAAGACATGCATAAATGGGCGTGCCTTCATTGAAGGTTGAACGTCGAGCTGGCACCTCGACGTTCGTGAAAATCTCCTGCCAATCAGGAGTACTTATATTAATTGCAAGAGGAGTTCTAATAGTGATAGATGAGGAAAAAAGACAATAATGGAAGATACATGGTACTAAGAGGCTACTGGTTAGGGAGAAGCATTACATTGACATGCATGTACATGCCCCCTAAAACTGCTATAATGGAGTTTAAAAAATTCTGGGAGAAATAATTAGCTTTCAGCAAGAAATATTACTTATAGGTGGAGACTGGAATTTGGTTTGCAATAGTGAAGATGTGTCTGGGGGGCCTAGAATGGAAAATATAATTGAGGGTAGATTTTTGAAGAAATTTTTGAAAATGTTTGGCATGGAAGATGTGAATTCAGTACTAGGAGTTCTGAGTGAATTTACATATTGCTCACCGAGATACAAAAACTGGGCTAGGCTAGATAGATTTTATATCTCACAGGAACATGTGCATTTAACTGAAGCTCTTGAAATGTACCCAATAACTATTTCAGATCATGCACCAGTAATAACTAAAATAAAAATGCAAGTTAATGAAATCAAAATGAGACAACGGCACTTTCCCACCTATCGGTTGAAAGGAGAGGAATTTAAAGATTGGATTCTGGAATTCATTCATGAGCTACTAGAAAAGATAGAATTATGTTATGAAAACATAGCTAAGGAGTGAGATAAAATGGAGTTTAAAACTCTGTTGGAAGTAAAAGAAAGGGAGAATATGGTTAAACAGTAACAAGAAATATTTAGAGGGATTGGCAAATGTTAGTGTTGCAAAATAGGGGGAATCTCTCAGAACAAGAAAAGGAGCAACTGCAGAATGCTAAACAGAAAATAAGGGATTACCTCGATAATATGCATGAGTTTAGAAAGATTACTGTTAAGCAACTATTTTTTGATAATAATTCTAGTGTACAAAAAAAATTAGCATAACAGCCAACTCAGGCAACATAAAGTGGAAATAGCTGTCACCTGACTCAGGGAGCCTATAACAAGGAAGATAACAAGAGACCATGTAAAAGTATTAGAAATATTTTGGAAATGTTATGAACATTTGTATAAAGCAGAGAAATATGGAAATGAAGAAAAGGCACAAATGAAAATGTTTATGGAAGAATTAAATATGCCAAATGTAGAGGTAGATGAGGCTCAATTACTAGCAGTTAGGATAGGAAGGCATGAGATAAAAATGGCTATGTATAACCAGTCTACAGGAAAGTCCCCAGGAATAGATGGTATTCCTGTGGAAGTTTGGAAATTAGGAGGAAAAAAAATGATAGAAATCTGGAAGGTTTTGTTTAACAGTATTTTAAGAGGAGGAGAAGTACCAGCATCCTGGAAGAAGGCGGTGGCAACAATAATACCTAAAGAGGGTAAAGATCCATTGGAACCAGCTTCATACAGACCCATTTCAGTACTAAACCATGATTATAAATTTTTTATGTCTGTAATTGCTAAAAGAATGGCAAAAGTGATGCCATAGATAGATATGGATCAGTGTGGTTTTGTGTAGGGGAAGCAAACATTTGACAATATTAACAGAACATTGATGATCCAGAGGGAAGAAGAAAGTACCACTATTATTGGTGGGTCTTGATGCAGAGAAACCATTTGACAGAGTAGACTGGGACTTCATGAGCAGGGCATTGGAAGCATTTGCTTTCCCTGATACAGTTATAAGGTTGATTAGAAGAATATATGAGGGCTCAGAGGTGCGAATTAAAGTGGTTGGGTCCTCTCCAATAATTTCTACTTCAGTAGAGGAACCAAGGCAGGGTTGTCCCCTTTCCCCTTTGTTGTTTGCATTATATTTAGAACCACTGGCAAAGAAAATAAGGGACTCAGAAATTCAAGGATGTAATTGGTATGGTATTCAGGAAAAGCTGGCTCTATTTGCAGATGATATTTTATACATGACAAAACCAGAAAGGAACATTACAGTGTTGTGGAACATTTTAAGACTGTTTCATATCATCTCGGGATACAAAATTAATGAAATTAAAACAAAGGTAGTAAGCGGTAAATTATATACCGACACACAAAATGGTCCAAAGATATCCATTTAGACATATGGATTTGAAATGACTCTGTGGTAGTAGCTAAAGATATGTGGGAACAGTCTAAACAGAAGATAGTACAAAAATTGAGAAACTGGAAGATGTTCTTCGTGTTTCACTGTTGCAGTCATTACAACTGGGTAATCTGCTGGCAGGTTGCCCTCAGTCGGCCTGATTAACAAAGTCTTGGATCCTGCATCGGTTGCTGTCCCTTCTTCCATGATGTCAGGCTGTCAGGGGTATAAAACATGCAGCTGACACCATTTTCATCAGTCTTTCTTGCCGCGCGCTGCCAGAAGCAGAAGCAGTTTGCAAGTGCCGGTCGGCCGACTCCTGAAATTTTTGTTTTCGAGTTTCAGAACTGAAGTCTTCAACCTAAAGCTAAGTACCCAGTTAAGGAAACTTTTTCTTGCTCCTTACCGATGTCAGTAAAAGTTAATAATTGTATTATTGTGGGAAGCAAATACCTCATAAGGATTTTCATTTGTACTGTATTCCTTGCCTAGGCCCTGACCACAACGTGCCTTGCTGTCAGTTTTCTGCTAAATTTAATCAACGCACTATTAAGCGTCAGTATATTTTTGCTTCAAAATATTTTGGCTCAAGATTTAACTATCCAGAAATGTCATCAGTTAGCAGTCCGACTACCGGAATACACAAAAAACGCAAAGAAAAAGACAGAGACAGACCATCGAGGTCCAAAACCAATGACAAAGCTTCTCCTAAGCCAGTCGCTGGTTCGCCGGTATTCACTGAGGCACTTTCACAGCCCCTGATACACGCTACTTTTGATTCGCAGGCCTCTGCTGAGACCCATTCAGAGTACGGTATGCCGCAAGATACTTTAAGTATTGAACCCACGGATGTCTCTACCTTGGATGGGTCCGGAGCCACTGAGCAGGCACCGGCTTCTGAGGGTGTTTTCAGCCCTAAAGATTTGTATATTAAACCGACGCCATCTTCAAAACCTAGGCCAAAATCAACTTCTAGGTTTAAAAAAACGACGCTTGCGCCACGTGCACAGGCCCCTATGCCTAAAAAACAAATGATGAAAATGGCTAAGGATTTAATTACCTTGATCAGGGGTTCCCATCCCCCTCCTACTAAGAGGCCTAGGCAAGGCACTGTCTATGAATCATCAGATCAGGTTTCTATTTCTTCTGATCAGGAATTATGTATTTCACCTCATGAGTACTCTGATGCAGAATATTCCATCCCTTCTACTTCTCCTCCTGAGGATTTTTCTTTTGGAGAAACTTTGCATGTCTTAAGGGAACACTTTCACTGGGAGAGTCAGGGCTTCTCAGAGTCTAAAAAGAGGCTTAGGGATTTCCTTCTTCCTCAGCATAGGCCTTTGGCTATACCTCCTGTTCTAGACATTGTTGATAATGTTTTCTCAGAATCTAGCATGGCTCCTGATTCCCTGCCTCCGGTTCCTAGTAAGCCAGATAGATATTACAAGGTTCCTGACTCCCACAAAGTCCTTTTTAAAAACCCTACTGCTGACCCTGAAACCATTTCTCAGGGTCCCAAGGGCGTTAAGGCTTCTACTGCTAAAAATCCTACCCCTACTGATAGATACTCCAGGGCGCTGGATAGATTGGGTAAGAAGGTTTACACGTCTGCAACCTTGCAATCAGGGCTTTAAACTGTCAATTTCTTATGCTTAAATATCAGCAGCATGTCATGGGCTTACTTAAAAAGAAAATGATGTTGGATGTCTGACTGTGTGGAAAATAAAGAATTGCAGGATTTATTGCATTCAGCTGAACAAGTTGGAAAGCATACTTTGCAATGTGGTTTTGATTCCTTGGAGGCCTCTTTCAGGGCTGCTGTAACTGGATCTGTGATAAGAAAGCATGCTCGGCTCAAGGAGCAAAATCTGCCTGATCGTGTTAAAGCAAAATTGTTGGATGCTCCTTTACAACAGGACAGCCTATTTGGTAATAAGGCAGAAATTTTGAAAAAATGGAAGATAAAGCTAAATCTATGCAAACTGTAAAAGATTTCTTACAAGTGCAGCCACCCAGGTTCAGTAGACACTGGCCTGCTAAGAATTGGTCCTTTCCAGTACCTACCAGAGCCGCTCAGGTCAAACCCAGACACTCCAAAGGGTCCAGGTTTCAGTCATAAGGGACTTGTAGAACAAAAACAATGGGGTGCCTCCACCTCCAAATCTGGAAGTAACAAGACACCTTCCTACGGCAAACAGTCTCAATGACTTTCTTCTGCAATCACCAAGCACTTATCTTTTGGCCGCCCCGTTAGGGGGAAAACTGGCACTTCATGCAAGAAACTGGCAACTAATTACCCAGGACAAGTGGGTTTTAAATATAGTATCCTAGAGATACAGATTTCATTTCCACACATTGCCAATCCTAAATGAATGGCCAGATCTAACTCCAAATCAGTGGGCAGAGGCCCAGAAACAAGTTATGTCCCTCATGAATATGGGGGCTATTCAGCCAGTACCAGAAAAGGAAAAGGGACAAGGTTTTTATTCAAGACTTTTCCTGGTACCCAGAAAAGACAAATCATGGCATCCAGTTCAGGACTTATCCATTCTAAATACATTGCTGGACATTCCAAAATTCAAGATGCTGACTCTACAACAGTTACTGCCTATGCTAGGCAAGGATGCCTGGCTGGTAACTGTAGACTTAAAAGAGGCTTACCTGCATATCCCAATCAGGGAATCTTGCAGAAGATACATCCACTTCAAAGCAGGCTGTTTGCATTTGCAGATGTTCATCGTGTTACACTGCTGCAGTCATTACACTTGGGTTATCCTGCCGTCAGGCGGTCCCGCAGTTGGCCAGAGTTCCAAAGTCTTGGTCCAGCGTTGGTTGCTGTCGCTTCTTGCCTGACGTCAGTGCACCAGGGGTGTATAAGATGCATCCGACGCCATTTTCTTCAGTCTTTCTTGCCGCGCGGTGCCTGAAGCAGAAGCAGTTCGCAAGTGCCGGTCGGCCGACTCCTGAGATTTTCAGGGTTGAATTTCAGATCCGAAGTCTTCAATAAAGCTAAGTACCCCATTGGGGAAACTTTTTTCTTGCCTCAGACCGATGTCAGAAGAGGTTAATAATTGTATTTCTTGTGGGAAGCAAATACCTCATAAGGACTTCCACTCTTACTGTATTCCATACCTAGGCCCTGATCACGACGTCACTAGTTGTCGGTTTTGTGCTAGATTTAACAAATGCACTATAAAAAGACGTTTTGATTTTGCTTTGCACTACTTTGGCCGAAGGTTCAATTATACTATGCCGTCGGATCTACGGACGACCTCAATACCGAAAAAACGCAAAGACAAGGATAAATACAGGCATCCGAGGTCCAAAACTGATGACGAAACCTCTTCTAGGCCAGTCGCCGGTTCTCAGTGAGGCTTGCAGCCTGACACCCGCTACCTCAGAGCCACAGGCCGCTTCCGACTCTCACGTGGAGACAACTAGGCCTCTGGAAACTCAAGGTATTGGGCCTATGAAAACTAATCCCTCAGATGGGTCCGGACCCGCTGAGCAGGCATCGGCTTCTGAGGATGTTTTCAGACCTTCACAACTTACCATTAAAACAACAGCCAAGACAAAGGTACCATTAAAGACAAAGAAACAAGTACAGCATTCTCCTGGACAGTCCTCCATGCCTGAAAAACAGATGCTTAAAATGGCCGAAGACCTCATTACTCTAATCAGGGGTTCCCATCCCCCTCCTGAGAAAAGACCTAGGCAGGATACAGGCTATGATTCCTCTGATCAAGTTTCCATTTCCTCTGATTCCTCTTCAGACCAGGGATACTCTCTACCCCCCTATGAGGACTCTGATGCTGAAGAATCTATCCCTTCAGCCTCTCCTCCTGAGGATTATTCTTTTGGGGAAACTTTGCATACCATGAGGGAGCATTTCCATTGGGAAAGTCAGGATTACTCAGAATCCAAGAAAAGGCTCAGGGATTTCCTTTTATTGCCTCAGCACAGGCCGCTGGCTATTCTGCCTGTGCTAGACATTGTGGATGATGTATTCTCTGAATCTAGCTTATCTCCTGATTCTTTGTCCCCTGCTCCAGCCAAGCCAGATAGGTATTATAGAGGCCCTGACTCTCACAAGTTTCTTTACAAAAACCCTTCTGCTGATCCAGAAACTATTTCCCAGGGTCCAAAAGGGGTTAAGGCTTCCATTGCAAAAAATCCAGTACCCTCTGACAGAGATTCCAGAGCTTTGGATAGATGGGGAAGAAAGTGTACACTTCTGCAACTTTAGCAGTAAGAGCTTTAAATTGCCAGTTACACATGCTTAAGTACCAACAATATTTAATGGCTCAGTTAAAACAGAAAATGCTTGCAAGCTCAGAAGCTCCTGATTGTAAAGATATGCAGGATTTATTGCATGCAGCTGAATAGGTGGGAAAACATACTCTGCAATGTGGTTTTGATTCTTTAGAGGCTTCTTGTAGAGCCGCAGTTACAGGATCTGTGATTCGAAGACATGCTTGGTTAAAAGAACAGAGTTTACCGGATCATGTTAAGGCAAAATTATTGGATGCTCCTTTACAGCATGATACCTTGTTTGGTGTTAAGGCAGAAGAGGTGTTAAAGAAAATGGAGGATAAATCTAAATCTATGCAAACAGTCAAGGATTTCTTATAGGTACGGTCACCTCGGTTTAGCAGAAATTGGCCAACAAAGAATTGGTCCTTTCCAGTGTCAGACAGGCCACAGAGAGGCAGATACAGATACCCAAGAGGCAGATCTCAACCCCAAGGCTCAAACAGACAACGACAGTGGGGCACCTCAACCCCAAAAGGAGGTGAGGACAAGTCTCAACCTTACAGGAAACCGTCACAATGACTTTCCCCTTCATACGCCAAGCGTGTCCCTTTTGAAAGCCCCCTTAGGGGGAAAACTAGCACTTTTTTCGCAAAACTGGCAATCAATCACCCAAGACAAATGTTTTCTGAATATTGTGTCTCAAGGTTACAGGTTCCACTTTCATACTTTACCAAGGCTAAAAGGAAAGCCAGACCTGCCACAAAGTCAATGGGCAGAGGCACAAAAACAAATTTCAGCCCTCATGGATATGAGAGCTATTCAAAAAGTACTACAACAGGAACAAGGACAAGGATTTTACTCAAGACTCTTTCTGGTCCCCAGAAAGGACAAGGCCTGCAGGCCCATACTAGACCTTTCAATTCTGAATACTTACCTGGATATTCCAAAATTCAAAATGTTGATATTACAGCAGCTTCTACCCATGCTGGGCAAGAAGGCTTGGCTTGTTACTCTGGACCTCAAAGAGGCATACCTGCATGTCCCTATCAGACAAAATTGCAGAAGATACCTCAGATTCAAAGCTGGTACAATGCACTACCAATTCTCTGCACTGCCCTTTGGCTTATCTACTGTGCCCAGGGTCTTCACAAAGTGCCTGGTACCAGTAATTGCATTTTGCAGACAAAAAGGAATTCAAATATATCCATACCTAGATGACTGCCTCATTCAAGCAGAGACAAAGGACATTCATCTACAGCATCTGGCATTTGTAAAAAGGTTGCTAATTTCTCTAGGGTACACAGTAAACGAAAAAAAGTCAAAGCTAGTGCCCTCACAACAGATTATATTCCTGGGTGCTAGCTTAAATACAACGGCCCAGATGGCTTACCTCACGCCAGACAAACAAATTCAACTAACTCAATATTTTCAAATACTGGCAAAAAAGTCCCATCCCTCTTCAAGAAAAATTCTGCAGGCCCTGGGATTCATGCCATCCTGCATACTACTAATACCATAAGCCAGACTGCATATGAGGAAATTACAATGGTACCTAAAAAGTGTTTGGACTCAACACTCTCACAGTTTAGAAGCAGTAATACCAATGAATCCCTGCCTACAACAGGAATTTCGATGGTGGGTACAGGCATGTCACCTAAACAAGGGTCAGCCTTTTACCCAACCCACAGCCAGGCAAACTCTAACAGATGCTTCGGATTACGCCTGGGGAGCACACATGGCAGGAAAATGCATTCAGGGCAAGTGGACCACAGACCAGATGCATCACATCAATCAGAAAGAGATATTGGCTGTTCAAAATGCCCTAACAGCTTTCAAGGACCTTCTGCATCCAGGACAATTATTACTAAAGACAGACAACACCACAGTAATGTGGTACATAAACAAGCAAGGGGGCACTCATTCTTATCCCCTATGCAGGCAAGCCATGACCTTGTGGAACACAGCTCTAACATAAAAAGTTCACCTGCAAGCACAATTCCTGCCAGGAAAAAAAAATACTCTGGCAGATGATCTAAGCAGAAATATATTGGACCCTCACAAATGGAAATTGCATCCACAAATCTTCAGCATGGTAACGCAAAAATGGGGATGCCCAGACATAGATCTTTTTGCCTCCCCACTGAATTGCCAACTACAAAAATTCTGCACAAGGACTTATCACAAACAAGCATGGAAAGTGGATGCTCTTTTGTTCAGCTGGAAAAACCTAAAAGTTTATGCCTTCCTGCCACTGCCTCTCCTTTCAAAAGTACTCCTAAAAGCCAGACAAGAAAAACCACAGAAGATCCTGATTGCTCCAGACTGGCCACGCCAGCACTGGTGTAACCGTATCTTAAGGAACTTAGCTCAAGGCCCACCATGGATTTTGCCTCAGATTCCACACCTTCTGACTCAACAAAACAAATCAGATCCTGCACGGTCAGCTCAAAACCCTAAACCTGGCTGCATGGCAGATAGTCAAACAGGCAACACCTCTCTCTAAAGCTGTTATGGATGTCATTTTGGAGGCCAGGAGGCCGAGCACCAGGAAAGCTTACTCAGAAAAATGGAAGAGATTCTGCGCCTGGAACCAGGCTCAAAGCCTTGACCCTCTTGTTCCAAACATTCCTCAAATTGTACAATACTTAACTGAGATGCTGGACAGAGGCCTATCCTTCTCATCAATTAAGATCCACGCCTCTGTCATTTCAGCGCATTACATTATGGATCCTCCTTTATTCTCTCATCCCTTGCTAAAGCAGTACTTCAGAGGGGCTAAAAACATAAGACCGCCCCGGAGAGCACCAACACCAACTTGGGACCTCAATTTAGTTTTGGAAAAACTGACCCTACCACCTTTTGAGCCAGCCAATACAGTCGATCTAAAATTTTTATCATGGAAAACAGCTCTGCTCCTGGCAGTAACTTCAGCACGAAGAGTCTCAGAGCTACAGGCATTAATGGCAGTGGAACCTTTTATAATTTTTCATCAGGACAGGGTTTCTTTAAGAACAAACCCTACATTTATGCCAAAGGTGATATCTAGTGTGACTCTAAACCAAACCATCCATTTGCCAACTTTTTATCCAAACCCCCAGAATAAAGGGGAGAAACTTCTGCATTCCTTGGACATACACAGGCAGTTATGCTTCTACTTGGACAAAACAAAAGCTTTCAGGAAAACTGAGCAACTGTTTGTAGCATATGCTGCAGGATCACAGGGCAAGGCTATCTCAAAGCAGACTATATCCAAATGGATAGGACACTGTATACGTTACTGCTACACACAGCATGGAAAATCAGTCCCAAATACCATTAGACCACATTCCACCAGGGCATCAGCCACTTCAACAGCCTTTCTCAGAGGCGTACCTACCAAGGAAATTTTGGAGGCTACAACTTGGAGTTCAGTGCACACCTTTACCAAACACTACCACCTGCCTCTTTACTCTAAATCCAGAGCAGGATTTGCCACTGAAGTTCTGCAGGGCCTCATAGCCAATCCTAACTCTTTATAGACAAGCCACCCAACCTTAGCTTTGGGATTCTACTCAAGTGTAATGACTGCAGCCAGTGTAACACAATGAACATAGTACAGTTTTGTACCTACCATAAATGTAGATGTTCGAGTGTTCACACTGCTGCAGTCCAGGTTACCCTCCCTTCATCCCCTCTGAACTAGCTGGACATCTATACCTTTCTATCCTATACAACCTTTGTGGTGTATTTGCTTGTAACTGAAGGTATTGCTTTTATTTTATACGTGTATTTTTCATTAGCAATATGTATTGCCTACCTACTGAGGGCACCTGACATCTGGGGCAAGAAAAACTGAAGAAAATGGCGTCTGATGCATCTTATATACCCCTGGCGCACTGATGTCAGGGAAGAAGCGACAGCAACCGACACCGGACCAAGACTTTGGAATTCTGGCCGACTGTGGGACCGCCTGAAGGCAGGATAACCCAAGTGTAATGACTGCAGCAGTGTGAACACTCGAACATCTACATTTATGGTAGGTACAAAACTGTACTTTCTCTGCACTGCCCTTTGGCTTATCTACTGCACCCAGGGTCTTCACAAAGTGCCTGGCACCAGTAATTGCATTTTGCAGACAAAAAAACATTCAAATTTATCCTTACCTGGACAATTGCCTAATTCAGACAGAAATCAAGGACAGTCTTCTAAAACATGTGGCGTTTGTGAAAAGGCTTCTAACTTGTCTAGGGTACACCATAAACGAAAAGAAATCACAACTGGTACCCTCTCAAATAATTACATTCCTGGGTGCAATCTTGAATACAACTGCCCGGATGACTTGCCTTACGCCAGATAAACAAATTCACTTGATGATTTACTTCAAATAAGTGCCACAAAAACCCAGCTATATCTGCAAGACAACTTCTGCAGGCCTTGGGGTTCATGGTTTCCTGCATTCTACTAATTCCATATGCAAGACTGCATATGAGGAAACTTCAATGGTACCTAAAAAGCTTATGGAGTCAACATTGTCACAGCCTGTAAACAATGATTCCTATCATTCCTTGCCTGCAGCAAGAGTTCCTATGGTGGGCAGAGGCCTGTCACCAAAACAAGGGACTATCATTCATTCCACCCCTGCCACCCAAACCCTGACTACAGACGCATCAGATTAAGCTTGGGGGGCGCATCTGGCAGGGATATGCATTCAGGGCCAATGGAGCCCAAATCAAATGCACTTACATATCAACCAGAAAGAGATGCTATAGCTGTACAAAATGCTCTGACAGCCTTCAAGGACTATCTTCATCCAGGACGACTACTGATAAAGACAGACAACACCACAGTCATGTGGTACATAAGCAGTGGGGTACCCATTCCTACCATGTTTGCAGACTGGCCATGGCTTTGTGGAACATGGCCTGGACTTATCAAATACATCTACAAGCTCAATTCCTACCAGGAAAGCAAAATGCTCTGGCAGACGAACTAAGCAGAAATCTTATGGACCCAGACGAATGGAAACTGGATCCACAAATCTTCAGCATGTTGACACGCAAATGGGGGAGCCCAAACATAGATCCTTTTGCCTCACCCCAAAACTATCAGTTGGACAAATTCTGCACAAGAATTCATCACAAAAAAGCTTGGAAAGTGGATGCTCTATCCTTCAGCTGGAAAAACCTCAGTCTATGCCTTTCCCCCTCTGCCTCTGCTGTCCAAGGTCTTACTAAAAGTCAGACAGGAAAAAACAAAAATGATTCTGATTGCCCCAGACTGGCCTCGCCAACACTGGTACCCGTTCCTACGCAATATGTCACACCTTCCTCCATGGTACCTGCCTCAGACTCCTTATCTACTGTCTCAGCAGAACTATCAAATTCTGCACTCTCAGCTCCAAACTCCGAATCTTGCAGCCTGGCTAATCAACTAATTTCACCAGTTACATCTCTCAGCAAACCTGTGATGGATGTCATTTTGGAGGCTAGAAGGCCTAACACTAGAAAATCTTATGCTGATAAATGGAAAAGATTCTGTGCCTGGAACCAGGCACAAGGAATAAGCACAGCAATGCCCAATATTCCTCAGATTCTGCAATATTTAACTGAGATGCTTCACAAGGGCCTATCTTTCTCTTCCATAAAAATCCATGCCTCTGCCATTTCAGCTCATTACAACACAGAGCCTCCCCTCTTTTCTCATCCCCTGCTAAAGCAGTATCTCAGAGGGGCCAAAAATTTAAGACCTCAAGGAGAGCACCAACTCCAGCATGGGACCTCAATTTGTTGTTGGAAAAGCTCACACTACCTTCTTTTGAGCCAGCTGCTACTGCAGGCATGAACTTTTTCTCTTGGAAAACAGCTTTTCCTTTAGCAGTCACTTCAGCTAGAAGGATTTCAGAACTACAGGCTCTCATGGCAGTGGAGCCCTTTATCTTTTACCCAGACAGGGTCGCGCTCAGGACCAATCCATCCTTTATGCCTAAAGTGGTATCTAGTGTGGCTCTAAATCAGACCATTCGTCTGCCAACGTTTTCCCCAAGACCACAGAACAAGGGTGAGCAGATTCTGCATTCATTGGATGTGCACAGACAACTAAAATTCTACTTAAACAGGCCAAAATCTCTAAGAAAATCTGAGCAATTACTGGTGGCATTTGCTCTAGGGGCAGAGGGAAAGGCTATTTCAAAGCAGACTATTTCAAAATGGATAAGCCATTGTATTCGTTTCTGCTACATGCACCATGTTAAACCTGTTCCCAAGGGGATCAGATCCCATTTTACCAGGGCTGCATCTACTTCTGCAGCCTTTCTCAGAGGGGTTCCTACCAGAGACATTCTAGAAGCAGCTACCTGGAGCTCAGTTCATACATTCACCAAACATTACCATTTAACTCTCTTCTCTAAATCCAGAGCAGGTTTTGCCACTGCTGTCCTGCAGGGCCTTGTAGCTGCTCCTAATGTTCTATCCTCCCAACCATAGCTTTGGGATTGCAAAAAGAAAGAAAGGCAGGACACTGCTGTACGAACTCCTTTTTAATAAACCTGAATGGTCTGAAGAAGGGTTTTATCCCGAAAGCGCTAACTTGTGGATTACTTGGTTTATTAAAAAGGAGTTCGTACAGCAGTGTCCTGCCTTTCTTTCTTTTTGCAGTTTTACTTTTGTCAGGAGGACTTTGGCATTAGTACGGTAATTTTGTTTCTATAGCTTTGGGATTCTACCCAAATGTAATGATGGCAACAGTGAAACATGAAAAACAGTACAGATGTTCATCGTGTTTCACTGTTGCAGTCATGACTGTGGGGTTCTCCCCTGCCAGCAGGCAGCCCTCGGTCGGCCAGAATCCCAAAGTCTGGGTCCGGCGTTGGCTGTTCAACCATGCTCCCAGAGTGCCAGGAGTACAAAGCTGACAGCCGACGCCATCTTCTCCATTCTTTCATGCTGTGTGGTGATAGCAGTTCGCAAGTGCCGGTCGGCTGACTCCTGACAATTTTTTCCTGATATACTTCGGTCCGAAGATTTTCTTCTCCACTCAAAGCGAAGTACCCCGTTGGGGAAACTTTTTTCTTGCTCCACTCCGATGTCAGAAAAAGTTAATAATTGTATTTCTTGTGGGAAGCAAGTACCTCATAAGGATTTTCATTCTTACTGTATTCCTTGCTTAAGCCCTGACCACGACGTAGCTAGTTGTCGGTTTTGTGCTAGATTCAATCAACGTACAATTAATCGAAGGTACGATTTTGCTTTTCATTACTTCGGTAGGCGCTTTAACTACAAAATGTCAGATACGGTTCCGGCTACCGGAGTTCACAAACGTCTCAAGGATAAAGACAGGCCTTCGAGGTCCAAATCTGATGATAGCGCACAAGCGGAGCCAGCTTCAGGTTCGGCCGTCGTCAGTGAGGCGCTTTTGCAGCCCCTGTCGTCGGCCATTTCAGAACCGATGGCCGAAACGGACTCCCACGAGGAGCCTACTAGGCCTTTGAGTACTCCAGCTGCAGGACTTTCGGACAGTGCTCCCTCGGATGGGTCCGGAGCCACTGTGCAGGTACCGGCTTCCGAAGGGGTTTTCAGGCCTACTCAGCTTCTAACAAAGGCAAAGACTCCTTCTAAATCAAAGACTACAACACAGGCCTCTTCTGAACCGGCTCCCAAGTCACAGAAACAGTTACTCAAGATGGCAGAGGATTTACTTACTATGATTAGGGGTTCACATCCCCCACCAGATAAAAGGCCAAGGCAGGATGTTTATTATGATTCCTCTGATCAGGCTTCTGTTTCTTCAGTTTTTTCTTCTGATCAGGAATATTCTTTCCCTCATTATGAGGATTCTGATGCTGAAGAATCCATTCCTTCAGCTTCTCCCCCTGAGGATTTCTCTTTTGGGGAAACTTTGCATGAAATGAGGGAACATTTCCACTGGGAAGGACAGGAGTATTCGGAATCTAAGAAAAGACTGAGGGATTTTCTTCTTCCCCAACATAGACCCCTGGCTATTCCTCCTGTTTTGGATATTGTGGATGATGCCTTTTCAGAGGCTAACTTAACCCCTGACTTTTCCTCCTGCTCCTGTTAAGCCTGATAGATATTACAGGGTTCCTGATTCCCATCAGTTTTTATACAAGAACCCTTCTGCTGACCCTGAAACCATTTCTCAGGGTCCTAAGGGAGTTAAGGCCGCTTCTGCCAAAAATCCCATTCCTACTGAAAAGGATTCTCGATCCTTAGAAAGATGGGGCAAAAAGGTGTACACTTCTGCTACTTTGTCCATTAGGGCTTTAAATTGTTAGTTTCACATGCTAAAATACCAGCAATTTCTCTTGTCTGTTTTAAAACAAAAGCTTACTTCCATTTCTGCCTGTACAGATGATAAGGAATTACATGACTTATTGCATGCCACTGAACAAGTTGGGAAGCATGGTTTACACTGTGGATTTGATGCCTTGGAGGCTTCTTGTAGGGCTGCGGCCTCTGGCACAGTCATTAGAAGGCATGCATGGCTAAAGGAACAAAATTTACCTGAACAAGTAAAGGCTTAATTATTGGATGCTCCTGTTCAGCATAATGTTTTGTTTGGATCAAAAGCTGAAGAAGTGATTAAAAAGATGGAGGATAAGGCAAAATCCATGCAAACAGTTAAAGATTTCTTACAAGTACAGCCACCTAGATTTAGCAGGAATTGGCCTTCAAAAAATTGGTCCTTTCTCACTTCAGACAGGCCTCAGAGGGGTAGATATAGACGCTCCAGAGGGAGGCCTCAAACACAAGCTACTTATAGACCAAGACAGTGGACTGCTTCCACCCCTAGGGGAGGAGAGGACAGGTCACAATCTCAAAGGAAACAAACTCAATGACTCCCTCTGTTGGGCTACAGGAACTTCTTGCCTGGAAGCCCCTCTCTGAGGAAAACTCTCTTTTTTATCAAAATTGTACTCAAATAACCCAAGACAAGTGGGTTTTGGATGTGGTTTTAAGAGGTTACAAATTCCATTTTCATACCTTGCCAAGGCCAAGCGGATGGCCAGACCTTCCAAAACATCAATGGACGGAGGCCTTAAACCAGGTGGAAGCTCTTTTGGCTATGAATGCCATAGAACTGGTTCCTCTTTCAGAGTTGGGAAAAGGCTTCTACTCAAGGCTCTTTTTAGTCCCAAGGAAGTAAAACTCATGGAGACCCATTCTGGATCTGTCGGTCTTGAACACCTTTCTAGAGATTCCAAAATTCAAGATGCTCACTCTACAGCATCTACTTCCAATGCTGTCCAAAGATGCATGGATGGTAACTTTGGATTTAAAGGAGGCATATTTACACATTCCCATCAGGCAGGATCGCAGAAAATACCTCAGGTTCAAGGCCGGATCGAGGCACTTTCAATTTTCTGCTGCCCTTTGGATTGTCTACTGCCCAGGGTCTTCACCAAATGCCTGGCTCCAGTAGTAGCTTACTGCAGACTCAAGGGAATTCAAATTTACCCTTATCTGGACGATTGTCTAATTCAGGCAGACAGCAAGGATGTCTTACTCCAGCATCTAGAATTTGTACAGAACCTCCTCAAGTTCCTGGGATTCTCTGTAAACATAAAAAAGTCAAATTTGACACCATCACAACAGATAACTTTTCTGGGTGCACTTATAAACACCACAACCCAGATGGCATTTCTGACATCCGAAAAACAATTACAGCTGGCTTCAACTTTCAGAACCTTGGCAACTCTAACTCAACTATCTGCAAGGAAATTCCTGCAGGCTTTGGGTTACATGGCCTCCTGCATCCTTCTCGTACCATATGCAAGGCTACACATGAGGAAAATTCAGTGGTACCTAAAAAGTGTATGGGCTCAGCATTGCCACAGGTTAGACATCCTGATCTCCGTCCTTCCTTGCCTTCAAAAGGAATTTCTTTGGTGGTCCAGGGCATGTGTTCTAAACAAAGGGAAACCCTTCCATCTGCCTCCTGCCACTCAGATTCTAACCACGGACGCCTCGGATTATGCTTGGGGAGCCCATTTTCAGTGCAATTGTCCGCAGGGCCTTTGGACAAAGGATCAGAAGCACCTGCATATCAAATTAAAGGAAATGTTAGCCGTTCAGAAAGCTCTATTGGCCTTCAGGAATTTCTTACAACCAGGACAACTACTAATAACGGACAGACAACACCACAGTTATGTGGTACATAAACAAGCAAGGGGGATCTCATTCCTACCCCCTTTGCAGACTAGCTATGGATCTATGGAACACAGCTCAAGCTTGCAATCTGCATCTTCAAGCTCAGTTTCTACCAGGGAAACAAAACTTCCTGGCAGACAGTTTGAGCAGAAACCTTTCGGATCCACACGAGTGGATGCTGGACACCAAAATATTCAGAATGATTACAGCAGTCTGGGGATGTCCTCACATAGACCTCTTTGCATCCCATCTCAATCATCAACTACAGAATTTTTGCACCAGGACTTTCCACAGAGAAGCTTGGAAAGTGGATGCCCTGTCATTCAGTTGGAGGAACCTCTCGGGATATGCCTTTCCGCCTCTTCCTCTTCTTCCACGGGTTTTATTGAAGATAAAACAGGATAAGCCCAAGATGATAATCTTGCTGGCTCCAAATTGGCCTCGGCAGTTTTGGTATCCAACTCTAAAAGACTTATATCTGGAGCCCCCTTGGATTTTACCTCAGTCTCCGAACCTTCTGTCCCAACATCAGGGTCAGGTTCTACACTCTCATGTCAGAACTCTCTGCCTGGCGGCATGGTTAATCCAGGGCCTTTGATTTCTTCTTTCCTACCCAAGCAGGTTATGGATGTCATTTTAGAAGCCAGACGTCCTAGCACTAGAAAATCTTATGCAGGAAAATGGAAAAGATTTTGTTCCTGGATGCAGGCTCAGGATTCTGATCCTCTTCTTCCGAACATTACTTCAATTTTACTTTACCTGACAGATCTCTTACATAAGGGTCTCTCTTTCTCTTCCATTAAGATACATGCCTCTGCTATTTCTGCTCATTATAATACAGACCCTCCCATCTTTTCCCACCAGCTCATGAAACAGTTTCTCAGAGGAGCTAAGAACTTAAGACCTCCTAGATCTCCTTCCATTCCTGCTTGGGATCTCAACTATGTTTTGGAAAAACTAACCTTGCCTCCTTTTGAGCCTGCTGCCTCTTCTGACATCAAGTTTTTATCTTGGAAGACAGCTATCCTGTTAGCCCTAACCTCTGCCAGGAGAGTTTCAGAGTTACAAGCTCTTATGGCTGTAGAACCTTATATTATTTTTCATCAAGACAGGGTATCTTTGAGGACTAATCCTACCTTCATGTCTAAGGTGGTTTCCAAAGTGGCTTTAAATCAAACTATCCACTTGCCAACCTTTTTCCCCACTCCTCAAAATAAAGGGGAAAGGATCTTACATTCCTTGGATGTACACAGACAACTACGTTTTTACCTGAACAGAACCAAGGACATCAGAAAATCAGAACAATTGTTTGTTTCTTATGCTTCAAATTCCCAAGGTAAAGCCATTTCAAAACAGACCATTTCTAAATGGATTGCTCATGGAATTAGATTTTGTTATTCACACCATGGAAAGCAAATCCCAGGAGTATGGACTCATTCCACCAGAGCTGCTGCCACTTCTGCGGCCTTCCTCAGGGGAGTTCCTACCAAAGACATTTTGGAAGTTGCAACTTGGAGTTCAGTGCATACTTTTTCTAAGCACTACAATCTACCTCTCTACTCTAAGTCTAGGGCAGGCTTTGCCTCTGCAGTCTTGCAGGGCCTTTTAGCCGCCCCTTCTTCTTTATGACCACCTCCCTTTCTTTCAGCTTTGGGATTCTACCCTACAGTCATGACTGCAACAGTGAAACACGATGAACATAGTACAGTTGTGTACACCTACCATAAATGTAGATGTTCGAGTGTCTTCACTGTTGCAGTCGGGGTTTCCCTCCCTCCTGTCCCCTCTTATTTTTACTTTTGTGTATTTCCTTTTTTCACCATTCTTCTGAGGTGTATTTGCAATGGTTATAGGACCTTTTTCATTTTGGGACTCCTGACGTCTGGGGCAAGAAAAACTGGAGAAGATGGCGTCGGCTGTCAGCTTTGTACTCCTGGCACTCTGACGTCAGGGAGAGTGGTTGAACAGTCGACGCCGGACCCAGACTTTGGGATTCTGGCCGACTGAGGGCTGCCTGCCGGCAGGGGAGAACCCCACAGTCATGACTGCAACAGTGAAGACACTCGAACATCTACATTTATGGTAGGTGTACACAACTGTATTTTGTATACACTCACCATAAATGTAGATGTTCGAGTGTATTCACTGTTGCAGTCCGTGTTACCCACCTGCCAGCCCCTATTCTTTCTTTTACTATACATCTTCTTTCTTTTACTATGCTCAAAAAAGCCTTTTTGGTGTATTTGCTTTTATTTGGAGGTATATTGGTTGTGTTCTAAATTACATGCATATATATTTATAATTTGCTCCCCATTTGGGAGGCACCTGACATCTGGGGCAAGAAAAACAGATGAAAATGGCATCGGCTGCATGTTTTATACCCCTGACGACCTGACGTCATGGAAGAAGGGACAGCAACTGACGCAGGACCCAAGACTTTGTTAATCAGGCCGACTGAGGGCAACCTGCCAGCATATTACCCAAATGTAATGACTGCCACAGTGAATACACTCGAACATCTACATTTATGTTAAGTGTACACAACTGTACTTTTTGTTATATGCATATGGATGTGATGTCCGTGCACTGGCCCAGCAATCAAGGAGCCTCAATCCTCACCAATAACACCAGTGAGAGATGTCCATATAGGGTGGATAACAAACACAATAAAGTGCAATTTCCCTTAAGAGCACACAGAGAATACAGTCAAGTCTGGCGCTGGTTTCTCCCTCTCTCTCCAGATCCCCAATAAGACTCCCCAGTGGCACAGCTATAGGGTCCATATCTCAGCCTAGTGGGCAAGCTAAAACCTCCAGCACTCTCTCTGTCCAACCAGTGCTTCATGTCCCTGCCCAAGTAGCTGACACACACGCACACGCACACACACACACACACACACACACACACACACACACACACACACACACACACACACTCTTTGAGATAAGAGTTATATACAACCACACAGACACTCCTGGGGAAGGCTGGCACAGGTTCTGCAGCTGTGCCCCTTTTACCCAGACTATATGGTAGAAATTACTGCCACCACCTACTAATAATTATCAGCTATGAAAAACGCCCTTAACAAAGGGTGTCCAGTTATTACTGTGGAATATTATTGTCCAAATGGTAAGTGTGAACAGCAACGCTTATTGGAGTGACTTGGACAGCATCACTATATATTATTTATTTTTTATTTTACATTTGTTTACCGGGATAGTCTGACTGTGTTGATGGCCTGTTTTCAGCAGAAGCCCAGGGAGAAAATCTCCACACAAAACACAACAGTACAGTACATATTAGAGCAAAATTATGAAACAGATAAGGCAGAAGTATAAGCTTAAATTTGTTAACATGATCTAAAATTTTTACAGTGTAAACATAAGGCAGAAACTGTTAGTTAGTACTAAATTATTTGCATGTAGTAACTGTTAAGGTGTAGTAGAGGCAAGAACGTATGTGATTGTATTGCAGTCTGAGTATTCTACTGATATGTACAGTCAGGAATTATTTAATTATATTACAGTCTGAGTATTCTACTGATGTGTACAGTCAGGAAGTTGCTACTGGCATGACTGTGTATGAGAGTGAGTGCAAGGTAGATGATGTATATGGAGAAATTGTGTCTTCTAGGTATTTAGTATGGTGTACTTTAGCCTGGGGGCAGTACAAGAGTACTTCCAGTTGTTGTTTAGGTGGGTCCTAGGAAGTTGTTTGAATTTAGTGGAGTTGGCATTGCTGGAGTTGGCATTGCTAAGGATGTTTTGAGGGATGGAGTTCTAGACTTTGGAAATGTAATTAGAGTAGAGGGCATCTCCAAAGCAGTTGTAAGATTTAGAGACTGAAAGAAGGGACTTATCTGTGGATCTTAGTGTTCTAAGGCTAGAGTAAGGCTGGATGAGGCTTTGAAGTGCAGGACAGTTTCCTGGTTTTGTAATGATATTGTGGGCAGTTGATATTTGATGGAAAAGTAGGAGATTGGGTAGTTCTAGCCAGTTGAGCTGGTGGAGTGCATCACAATGGTGAGGTCAGTTGGGGAATTTGTGGCAAGTTTAGCAGTTTTATTGTAGCATGTCTACTGCTCAGCTAGCTCAGATTTTCTCAGTTTAGTGAAGATTGGTGAGGTATACAACAGGGTGGAGAGAAGATGGGTTCTGGCAATAGCTTGCCTTGTGGGATGGGTAAGGAATTGTTTGGACCTGTAGAGAGTACCCAGTTTAATATGGATCTTCTTGATAACTTTGGAGATATGCTTGTCAAATTTAAGGTTGCTATCAATAGTGATGCCTAGAAGTTTTGTATTAGATGTAGGTTCAATTTTGGTGTTATCAGCTGAGAAGATAATGAAGGGAGCTGGTGGGTTTTTGTTAGAGAAAAGAAAAAGTTTCATTTTTGGGGGATTTAATATGAGTTGTTGGCTAGAGAGGTGGGATTCTATTTCTGTGAAAGTTTTCTGTGTTTTTTCTTGTAATTAAGATAAGGAGGAAGCTGCACATATTAAAGATGAATAATCTGCATATTGGATAGTAGTAGCCATATTGGTAGCAGTACGCAGATTGTTGGTAAAGACTGTAAAGAGCAGTTGGCCTAAGATTGGGACTCCTACTGATACTAGGAGGTGGGAGGATAGGTCATTTTTCTTTTTGACTGTTTGATGGCGATCTGTGAGGTAGCTTTAAATCCAAGTTAGTATGGAGGGGGATAGGTTGAGTGAGGTAAGTTCATTTAACAGTTTTTGGTGTGACAGTGTTGAATGCCTTGGACATGCTAAAAAGATGGAGGCTACATGTTGGCCATTATGTTTTAGGTGATTAATAGTGTCTGTGGAACTAAGGCGGGCAGTGGTTGTACTATGGCTGGGCCTGAAACCATGTTGGGAGCTAGTTAGGATATTGTGATCCATTAGGTAGCCCATGAGCTGGGTGTGGACACATTTTTCTAGGATTTTTGACAGAGGAGATAGAATAGCTATTGGTCTATAGTCTGTGAATTCAGTTGATACACCAGCCTTGTGTAGAGGGATGATGTATGAGGTTTTCCAAAGTTTGGGAACATGCTGTTCTTTGATAGATCTATTAATTAGTATAGAAATAGGATAGGCTATTGAATTAGCAGCTAGCTTGAAATATGAGGCTGGTAACTGGTCTATAGCCAGGGTTGTAGGTTTTAATTTAGACAGTAGTTTTATTATGGTGGCTGTTTGGATGGGTGCCAGGGGAAAGGTAGTGGTGGTGTTTAGGGGATAGGGATGGTTGGAGGGGTGAGGGTAGAGGTTTATAGATGCAATGTACTCTAGAACTTAAATTATCTCTACACAAAACAGCCACAGTTAAAAGGTTTAAAAATGTTCAATAATAAAAACACAAGACAATACTTCTTACTACACAGTGCTAGTCAAGAGTTCAAAGATCCCAGAAAAATAATACAATAGAAAAGTTCTGACATCAATACAGAAAAAAACTAATCTAATCTTCCTATTGCCTAGCTATATCTAAGAGAAAACACAGTTCTAAAATAAACTTACATATAGAGCATAGGCAGAGTGCTGGTGATGTTGGATGTTCTCAAGACAAATGCCAAATGCTCTGAATATCTCTGTCCTTAAATTGATAACACAGTACCACTGACTCATTTCAGATTACATCATTATTTTCGGATTCCTAGACTAACAGAAGCTCAGAGTGTAACAGCCCTTTTGATCTTGCACCTGGTCAGGAAGATACAGCAGTAAAAGACATTATACATGCAAATTCTAGCAATTAACTCTAGTCTCAAACAAAAGCAAGAATTCCTTCATCCAGACATCTCAGCTTTGGGTTTTGCGATCAAACAATTACACAATGCCATACTTATCAGCTTTCCTACAGCAGAGTACACTATTACATTTTTGCAGTTCCCCATTTAACACCATTTTTTTCCATTTAAGAGAACAAGCGTGTGGCTTATATTAATATTTACAAGTGACAGAGTTATCTACAAAATTCTATATAGCTAGGCTGGCAGCCTTCACATATCTTTACAATTAATACTAACATACAAACCATAAAAATGTTTTTAGTCCCTTTAGTCTTATATACAGGTCAGGTATATTTTTGTCAACCAGAGGAGAAGTTGTGGATAGCAATTAAAAAAGAGGTGAAGGATTTTATCTAGGAAGGGAAGACAACAAAGGTCAAGTGGGATAAGATGATTCTTCCAATAGAACAAGGCAGACTAGAATTACCTAATTTGAGGGTGTATTTTAGAGCAACATAGTTAAGGTTCTTATACATAGCACAAGCAGAAAACTATAATTCAAAGTGGAAAGGAATGATGCTGTCACAGGGAGGAAACTCAAGAAATAAGGAGAGATTGGGAGTTTGGATGCAGACTGTTAAGGAGAACAACCAAAATCATACAGAGTATTACATTCATAAAGTAGCAGGGAGTATTTTAAGAACCAAACCAGCACAAGAATGGAGAAAAGAGATTTTGCCTATATGCATGACTGTGGTCAGGGATGCAGATAATAAGCAAGTGGGGGCTGGAATTTATTGGAGAAAATTGGCAAAGGAGCCAATGTATTGGGAGCAATTAACTAGAAAGGGAAAGGTAATAGAATGGGAAGAGTCCAAAAATGTATTTGGACTACAGGTTAGAGATTGCCTTCCCTAGCAAGAATTGATATCAGAGTATAGGCAATGAGAAATAAATAGGGGGCTCCTAAATGAAAGGCCAGCACTTTTAGAGGTTTTAATAGAATCTAGAACAGAAGCTGCCATTATAAAAGGAATAATTAGTAAAGCATATAAAATATTGCATGATAATTACAAGAATCAATCAGAGGAGCTTAGAAAGGATTGGGAAGAGAGATTGGATAAGCAATTCACAGAGACCATGGGGGGATGTATGTATATCTCCCAAATGTGCAGCAAAGTCTAGAAGGTTTATGATCTTTGCATGGAAGTGTTTGCATAGGTATTTATAAACCAAGTAGACTCCAAAGAATTTTTCCTCATTTGGATAGCAAATGTTGGAGGTGTGATGGGCAACAAAGAGGTAGCTGGGAACATATTTTTGGGAGTGTAATGAGCTGGCAGACTTTAAGGATTCCTCTGTCAGAGATGCTGGGTGAGCAGATTGGACTGACTGGGGAGAAGATTTTTTTTGAGTTATGCTGCAGAATCAGAATTGCCTAGACATATTAAAGCTTGCTGAGCCTGTTTATGGTGTCTGCCAAAAAAGCAATTACTAGAAAACGGAAATTAAAGTCTAGACCAACTTTACTAGAAGTAGTGAAAATAGTAGCAGAGATAAAACAACTGGAATTGGAATCTTTAAAAAAGGGAAGGAACAAACTACAAAAGAAAAATGGGAATTCTGGGAACAATATATGCAGAGCAGGAATGAGGTTTAAGAGGCAAGATTTGATTGAGCCATATAATGCATGACTGACAATGACTGGATGGTTTATAAGTGATGTGTAATGTTTGTAACTACAGTTGTTTCAGTGGTGTCTGTGATGTAAACTGTAACTAGAGTGGTATCATTTTGTATGTTTTTCATTTATATAAATGTAAGATTGCCTTTGTCATATGTGAAGTTTTAATAAAGATGTTTGGAAAAAAATAGCCAGCCTTTTCCACTCACTTTAAAGCAAGAGTAGCCACTAATCCACTCAGAAAAGCTTGCTATAAAAAAAGAAAAGGAAACAAAAATGCCAGTTCCACTGTAGTGTCAGTCAGCATTAAACTATTCATTTTCCATTGCACTCAAAACAATTCTAAATATTAACAAAATCAAACTCTTGGTCTTTGTGTCTGTCCTGTTTGCCTACAGTTTTATAAAACTCCGTCCAACTCCATGACAGTTAACCATTTGCTCTACAGGTTAACTTTGTGGTGGTCCACATTTCCTGATTTCAGTCAATAAAGTGTCCAGTTCATATCTTGTATTACATTTCAAACTCCTGCACTTATCACAAGTTTAACTTATTTGCCATCTATATCAACTTTCTTCTCTGCACATCACACACGTTTTAAATTCCTCTGATTTTTCTTCCTTTAATGTGATGTCAATCACAGGTACTCCTTCATACCTCTCCGCTGCCCAGATTTTCACAAAATGTTTAGATTTTTGACTCATTTTTGGCCTGCTCCTCAGAAAACTTATGGATTTCTGGCAAATCATTGAAGGATTTAAATTACTAAATAGTGACAGACATTTGAGTTTTAGACTTTGATTCATTCAGATAATGTATGACAATGCAAAACTTTTTATTCTGTCAAGTTTCAAAGTTTATAAGAGCAATAAGTAAAACCTATCCCTGTTTTTGGGCTTTTGTCTCCCCGTTATTTTTTGGCATTGTCCAGATTTCTTATGCTAAGAGGTTGAGAGTTTTGTGGTCCAAGCAAGTCACCTGATAAGCTGCTGCTTCTGAAAGCAGAGTCATTCCCCATGCAAGCACAGTTAAAACTACACTTTAACTTATTCAAAGCTGAGAACTAAAAACAAAAAAAACTTAAACAAATGAAAACAAAAATGAAGCAGGCAACCAGGCTCCACTCAAATATTTAATAAATTTAGTACTTTGTCCCCTTTACAGGAGAGTGGAGGCATACCTCTCAACCTCTTAGAGTAAGAAGTCTGGACAAAGCAATAAGTAAAAGTGGGACAAAAGCCCAAAAATAGGAACAATGTTTAAATATAGTTCTTACAAACTTAGAAAGTGGTAGAATAACAGGTTTTGCATTAACATGAATTTTCCGAAAGGTAGGAAGTCTAAAACTGAAATGTCTGTCATTATTTTCTAACTTCAGTCTTTAATGATTTGCCAATAATTTGCTAGAAAACCACAATTTTATGAAAAACGGACCAAAAATATGAGGCAAAAATTTAGACGTTCTGAAAAATTCTGTACAGTTGAGATGTATGAGTGGAGGTCTTGTCCCCCACATAAAAACAAAAGCAATGTCAGAAAGAGATTGTCGCGTTCCTTTTCATCAGTTTGTTTTTCAAAAAAGTGGATTTTAAAAAAGTGCACAGTGTTAACTTTGTTCATTATATTAACCCACTAGTGTGTGTGTGTTTGTGCATGTGTGCACGTGCGTGTGTGTGTGTGTGTGTGTGTATCTAAAATCAAATGTAGTATTTTTTTTCTGTTGGTAAGGACAGCATACTTCTCTCCTCCTACTGTTCATGCACTTTGATTTCTTCCATGTCACACCAAAACTGTTTACAGGTAATCTCCCAAATTAGGATTCCACCCATTTACTTGCCTCTAATGTCATCAGAGTCCTTATGACTAAAAATGACAGTCTTACCTGGATTCAGACCTGTACTTGGGCATTTATGCCATTCTATGGCATACACTTCTTAGTTCCTGTTATTGCATAACAATCTTTTGGAATTTGTTCTCACTGAGCTCCTTTTTGAACCCATGTCCTACAACATACAACCCTTCTGGGACTACAACTCCCATAATACATCCTCAGTCTCACACTGACTCCCTGTGATTAGGTATATGGACCAGTTTTCTTTCCTCAACGAAACATGTACTACTTTGGTTAACTCAAAGTAGATGGCTTTTTTATCTATCCCCAAAAAGGTTTCTGTGTCTTTCCTATATCCATCTCTTACATCCTTTTAACACTCATAACCTTGTTTTAGACCTTCCATTATTCATTTGGTACCATATGCTGATGATTTTTTTTTTTTACTGTTAGTCAGGGGGAATTGTTAACAACATTCACTTGTCAATTAATGTCATCAGAATCCATGTGACTGTCTTTCTAAGAAGTTTAACTGCCTGCGGAATGAGCTGAAGTGTAATAAACTAACTGAACACTAAAAAAATCAGCATAAATGGTGTGGCACCTCCCCACAAAGACTCATACATGCCGTTGCTGTGTATGTGACTGACCCACGTAACCAACCCATCACTTAAACCCAACATTATAAGTAGCTTCTAGTGTAGGATGATCCATCACCAACATTCAAGCACTGAGGAAAGTACTCAACCATCTTGCACTGTGCCAGCAGATTTCAAACTTTCTGATGTTTGAGTGCAGGAGAACCCCAGTCATTCAGCTTCTTATGTCCAGGTTAGACTGTGGTGTCTCCATAAAACCCTAGTTCTAAATGTACTAATTATCCCTTTTCACAGCAGCTTCTGTTCTAGATTCAACCATTCAACCAGAGCAGCTCTTTCACTTAAAACTCTCCTCTTGCATTCTCTTTGCCTTTATCCTGACATCAGTCCTTGGTAGGGAAGGCAATTGTCTAACCTGCTCTCCAAACGTCTTCTTGGCCTCATCCCACTGTATTACCTTTTCCCTCTCCAGTTATTTGCCCCAATTCCTTGGTAACTTTGCCATATTTCTCCACTAAATTCCAGACCCCTCTTTCTTATTTTCCTCACCCCTACTTGCTGTCATTCCTGTTAGAAAATTTCCTTTCCCCATTCCCATGCTATCTTGGTTCTTAGAATACTTTCTTCAGCTTTATGATTATAATATTCTGTACGGCTGTTATTCTTCTCAAGGATCTTCATACAAAATTCAGTCCTTTCCTTATTTCTTGAACTTTCTCTGCTTTATCGTCATCTGTTTCCACTCTGAATTATAACCTTCTGCTTGTGTTTATATTTATATCTGTAAAGTTTTATATGACCTTCAACAGAACAACTGTACAACATCAATTCAAATCAGGTAATCTGATTGTTCTGTTGGGAGAATCACCTAATCCACTTACTTAGAGGTCTTCTTTGACCATTCTCAGTCAGAAGAACTTGTGATCACTGAGACTTTGTTTAAATGCCATATCTCTACTACTGAGTTTTCAGGAAATGGGTGTTCCCTTTTCAGGTAAAATAGTGCCCACAACTGAGCGTGTATATCTTTGTCAAAAGTAGTGTCAACACCTTCCTGTCGAAAATGCAATCAGCACTCTTAGAGCATGTTCTTAGCTGTCATGTAAACACATAAAATCTTTTAAGACTAAGTGGCATAGACATCCGCCTAAAATCAAATGAGGATAATAGTAAATACCATTGCCATGTTAGCTGATAATTCACATACTAAAACCGAATGGTTTTGAAGTGTCCCCTCTCAAAACTTATAATTCAAATTTGCTGTCCTAATAAGACTGCTTCCAGTATACCCTCCCTCCGTGACCTTCATCAGGTTCATACTGGAGTGTGTGTTTATATACATATATATATATATATATATATATATATATATATATATATATATATATATATATATATATATAATATACACACACACACACACACACACACACACACACAGTCGTACATCTTGTTGCTGGATGTGATGCACTCATGGCAGGGGGCCTCTATACTGAAAATTACAATAATGTGGCAAGACTGTTGCATTGGGGATTGTGCAAACACTGCAGTATTAAAGTAGCTGAGAACCATTGGAAACAAGAACCACAAAGCATTCTAGAGAATGATGAAGTCATATCATATGGGATCACCCATTACCAGCAGTTCAAAAACAGATGTGAGAAAACCAGATAAAGTAGTCCAAAATAGACAAAAGTAGCATTGATCATTGAAATTGCTGTACCCAGTAATTACAGAGTATTGCATACAGAGAGAGAGAGACAAAGTAATAAAATATCAAGATTTGCAAACAGAAATGAGAGCAGTGTGGAAGAAAGACACTCAGACAGTTCCAATAGTAGTAAGAGAAACAGGACTAATAAAAAAGAATTTACAGTCATACTTAGATATGTTACTAAAGGAGTCAGTTGTGGGCACATTGCGGGTCCCAAGAAGAGTACTCTTGGCTAACATGAAAGATTGAAACAATGTTAAGTTTGTGAACTTTAATTGTACCCTGACTTGGGAATTGGCTCCATTCCCATCATGGTATTAGAAACCTGAAAAACCTGGAGAAATTAAGCCATAAAAGAGTAAACTATAAAGCAACTTAGACAAAAAGTGTGATTATTAGAAAGCATACTGAAAAAAAATGATTATCAAAAATTCTTGGAAATCAGTGTGGTAAAGGCAACCTACAATACCAAGACAGATCAGTATTTATTGTACACTGTTTCCAAGAATAAACTAAAAGTACCTGCACACGCAGACAAATGTAGAAGGTATAGAAACAAGTATAAAGGAAAAGTACAAAACAAGCAACTTACTGAGGACTCAAAAAGGTTTTGTAGAGAATTGAGAAACAAGGCCGAAGTAATAGTAGCTCCACCTGAAAAAGAAAAAAATAATTGTATTTTGGAGATGTCATCAGGAAGATCCTGCTGAACATAACATAGATGTTGAATGGATGGAAGAATGAAAAGCAGCAGTAAGAAGCTCTTACGCTCAGGACATGAAATGGAATGAAGTAACAGGCAAATTGAGGCACAGCTTAAAGGTTCCTAAGTGGAAAATCCTCGCTTCAGGCTAAAGGTGTGAACAATGTTGCATAAAGATTTAGCCCAGAGTAAAAATTAATTATATTCACATCCTAAAAAGACTCCAGCCTGGTAAAGAGCAGGAAAAAACATGCACCTTTTTAAGAGTGAACCAGCAAGTCATACAAAGAGCTATAGACCAACAAGTCACCTTCCCACGATATATAAATTGTATGCTGGAACTGATGCGAGCAGAGCGTTTAGTCACTTAAAAAATCAAGCATGACAATAAGGCAGTAGTGCAAAAAGATAATAAAAAAGTCATATGAAACAAAGAATCCTGTATTAAATAAAACCATAACAGAGAGCTGTAAAAATTATCAGCAGCCATCTCTCCCTCCATCTCTATCTTCCAAATTGTCAATGCTGTTTTGTCACTCTTGGTGGGCTTTGTGGGTCGAACTGAAGTCTGTTGAGACCCTTCAGTCATGGCCTCATTTTCCTTTAACGGACATGTTATGTACAGGCAAGGTATGGTAAGGGGATACTTTATCTGATTAGATTTAGTCATATAGATTATTATGGGAGAGGAGTTGTACCATTGGAGCCATAGATTTGAATGACTGGCCTAAGATCCGATCAGATCCAGTAACCCACAGGTTGAGACAGATGGAAGACAAAGATATAGATTTATTATGGTAAGCATATAACTTTTGTTTTTTTCTTTATTGTATCTCAATTATTTTATTCTAAATAGATGTATGTGAATTTGATAAATTGTCTATAATTTTTTTGAGCTTTTCTCATAGGGCTTCTGCTGAAAATAGGTCTTGCATGACCTAGAAGAGTAACCTAGTTAAAAAACTAAATAAAATAAATCTGTTTGCTCTTCCTGTTCTGTATCACAGCTTTGGTGTGATTGATTGGCCCCAGAAAGCCTTGGATCAGTTAGACAAGTAAGCAAGAAAATGCTTCATGCTTATCAAATGCCTACATATTTCTTGGTTCCATCAGATCAAAATCCAGTGAAAGTTCTAAAGTATGAAGAAAAGAAGTCTAAGATGACAGTTGAGCTTAGTATAGCAGAAGCAATTTGTAAAGGAGTGGAATCAGCGCAGAAGTAGATACAATCCGGCAGCAAAAGAGCAAAAAGAAATAATATAAAGATCAGGACCAGAAGAAAAGGAAAGAAGAATGAAACCCCCAAAATTATGGTGGCAAGTTAGAGAATTCTTGGAACAACCATGTGTTTATGAAGATTTGACCCGTGAATGGTTAAGGAGAGATGAATTTAAACAAAAAGATAAAAGGCTAATAATGGCAACTCAAGATAGTCAGCTCAGCACACATTGATTTACAAAGTCCATAGAAAAAGTGGGAGAAGGAAGTCATACAGGTTGTGTAGTTTAGAACTAGAAATAGTTGCTCATCTTATTGCTGGTTGCTATATATTCACAGCTGAGGGTTTGTGTACTGAAAGGCACAACAATGTAACAACACTTGTATTTTTAGAACACTTTTTGCTACCTTCTGCCTTCCTACCCATTACCTGGAACTTTCTTTGATATTGCTGGGGCCAGTTTGCAGAACCCTATGGTTCCTGGGGGTCTTTGCCATCAACTCCTGGTACTGTGTCCATCTCAGGGACTGGTGTGCAAAGGGATGTACCACTTCCACAGTAGCTCAGCCATGCCCACCCCCTTTTCCCCTCCTTGGACTATGCCCTGTCAATGTGTAGTTCCCTCTGTCTGGCAATGATGTTTGTAGGGAATGCCTACGTAATCCCCCTCCCCTCAGAAATGGGTACTCCCATCCCTCCCTTGCCACTTCATCAGTCACATAAGCCACTTACTGAACCTGAGTCAGCTGGGCTTTTGTATGTGCTTTATTCCTCTACAACAGGGCTGTTGCAGTGGAATTTAAGTAAACACTAACACCTGCAAGTAACTGAAGCATTAGAAACATGAACCGCAAGGTATTACTGAAAATGAAGTTCTGATGCAGCAGTCAAGAAGGTAGAAGCAAGAAAATCAAATAAAAGTAGTCAAAGGGGAAAAAAAAAAGATATCATTAATCCTTGAAATAGCTACCCCCAGAGATTACAGTGTCCTAAGTACTGGGAGACCAAAAGTCATAAAATAGCAGAATACTAGAGTAATGTGGGATAAAGTCACACAGACATTGTCGACAGTTGTAGAAGCAACTGGGTTATTAAAAAAAGAATTTTCAAACATACTTAAATATGCTGCCAATACATGTAAACCCCGTATGAACTACAGAAGGAAGCAATTCTGGGTACTTCTCTTGGCAAATGTCAAACACTGAAACAGTACTAATTTCTTGAACTCTAATTGTACCATGACTTAGGAACGGAGTCCATTCCTGTCATGGTATTAGATTGCAAGCCTAAATGTTTTCACTAAACATGTCTAAAAGCATAAGTGTCATCTTTTGTATTCTTCAGTTTGAGTCTGAATAACCCAAACTGTATAGTTCCACTCATCAGTCAGTAGTTCCTTGGTTGAACAGGTCAATTCATTGAAATACTTTGAGAATATTAAAGATGTCTAACTACTCATAGGTGAACATACTGCAGCATCTGTGTTAAACAAACAATTAAAACGTACTGTTGGGTATCTGTAAAACATCAAATCTTTCCTATCCCCTGCCCCTAGATTTAAATTTGCACTTGTATTCGTGTATTCCAAGGTATTAGGTATTCTGTATGGCCAACCTATTTCCTAACAAAACAAATTACTCCCATACCAAACCAGAATCAGTTTGCAGTAAGATAACAAGGTGATTTGCTTGCATGTCTAGTTCAAAGAGCACTACAATGTGGCATTAACTGGAAAGAATGGGTTGGATCTCTTGAACAAGTTACATCATACACACATTCACTTTGTATTTGGTGTTCTCCATGTTGCTAATAGACCACGACTAAGCAGACATGTAATACAACATTATTTCAGTAAATCATCATCATCATCTTCTTTCGGCTGTTCCCGTTAGGGGTTGCCACAGTGGATCATCCGTTTCCATTTCTTCCTGTCCTCTGCATCATGCTCTTTCACACCAACCGCCTGCATGTCCTCTCTCACCACATCCATGAACCGTAACTTAGGCCTTCCTCTTTTCCTCTTACCTGCAGCTCCATCCTTAGCATCCTTTTCCCAATATACCCAGCATCCTTCCTCAGCACATGTCCAAACCAACGCAATCTCGCCTCTCTTGCTTTGTCTCCAAACTGCCCAACCTGAGCTGACCCTCTAATATACTGATTCCTAATCCTGTCCATTCTAGTCATACCCAGTGCAAATCTTAACATCTTTAACTCTGCCACATCCAGCTCTGACTCCTGCCTTTTCGTCTATGCTACCGTTTCCAACCCATATAACATAGCTGGTCTCACCACCCTCTTGTAGACCTTCCCTTTCACTCTTACTGGTACCCGTCTGTCACAAATCACTCCTGACACTCTTCTCCACCCATTCCACCCTGCCTGTACTCTCTTCTTCCTCTCTTCCATACTCACCATTACTTTGAACTGTTGATCCTAAGTACTTAAACTCATCCACCTTTACCAACTCTACTCCCTGCATCCTCACCATTCCTCTACCCTCCCTCTCATTTACACACATATATTCTGTTTTAGCCCTGCTGACCTTCATTCCTCTCCTCTCCTCTCCTCTCTAAAGCATATCTCCACCTCTCCAGGGTCTCCTCAACCTGGTCCCTACTCTCACTACGTATCACAATGTCATCTGCAAACATTATAGTCCACGGGGCCTCCTGTCTAATCTCATCTGTCAACCTGTCCATCACCACTGCAAATAAGAAAGGACTCAGAGCTGATCCTTGATGTAATCCCACCTCCACCTTAAACTTATCTGTCACTCCCACCGCAGTCCTCACCAATGTCACACTACCCTTGTACATATCCTGTACCACTCTTACATAATTCTCTGCCACTCCCGACTTCCTCATACAATACCACAACTCCTCTCTAGGCACCCTGTTGTATGCTTTCTCTAAGTCCACAAAGACACAATGCAACTCCTTCTGACCTTCTCTGTATTTCTCCAACAACACTCTCAGAGCAAATATTGCATCTGTAGTGCTCTTTCCTGGCATGAAACCATACTGCTGATAACTAATCATCACCTCCCTTCTTAACCTAGCTTCCACTACTCTTTCCCATAACTTCAAGCTGTGACTGATCAATTTTATCCCTCTGTAGTTCCTGCAGCTCTGCACATCACCCTTATTCTTAAAAATAGGTATCAAAACACTTTTTCTCCACTTCTCAGGCATCCTCTGACTTTCCAAAATTTCATTAAACAATCTGGTTAAAATTCCACTGCCATTTCTCCTAAGCACCTCCATGCTTCCACTGGTATGTCATCTGGGCCAACAGCCTTTCCATTCTTCATCCTCTTCATAGCTGTCCTTACTTCCTCCTTGCTAATCTGCTTCACTTCCTGATTCACTATCCCCACATCATCCAACCTTCTCTCTCTCTCATTCTCTTCATTCATCAGCCCTTCAAAGTACTCTTTCCATCTACTCAACACACTCTCCTCACTTGAGTATGTTTCCCTCACTGTCCTTTATCAACCTTACCTGCTGCACATCATTCCCAGCTCTGTCCCTCTGTCTAGCCAATTGGTACAAGTCCTTTTCTCCCTCTTTAGTGTCCAATCTCTCATACAACTCTCTATATGCCTTATCCTTAGCCACCTCTCTTTATGCCATGTGCCTCATCTCCTTATACTCATGTCTACTTTCTTCATCTCTTTGACAATCCCACTTCTTCTTTGCCAGCCTCTTCCTCTGTATACTCTCCTGTATTTCCTCATTCCACCACCATGTCTCCTTGTCCTCCTTCCTCTGTCCAGATGTCATACCAAGCACCTTCCTAGCAGTCTCCCTTACTAGCTCTGCTGCAGTTACCCAGCTATTCGGTAACTCTTCATTGCCTCACAGTGCCTGTCTTAACTCTTCCCTGAACTCCACCTCACAACCACCCTTTTTTTTAACTTCCACCATTTAATCCTTGGCACTGCTTTCACACTCCTCCTCCGCTTCTTGATCACCAGCATCATCCTACAGACCACCATTCTATGTTGCTTAACTACACTTTCCCCAGTCACCACTTTACAGTCTCCAATCTCCTTCTGACTGGCCCTCCTACATAGGATATAATCCACTTGTGTGCACCTTCCTCCACTCTTGTACGTCACTCTATGCTCTTCCCTCTTCTTAAAATACGTATTCACCACAGCCATATCCATCTAGTTAAGGTTTTACAACATAAAAAACATTTGTGCCATTTGAACTAATTGTTCATTAGAAGATTCCATCTTTTGCCACTCATAATATTATGTATAAGAAGAAAATGCATTTTTTACACTGCTGGAGGATATGGAACATATTATTTATGACCACCTTTTCAAAACTGTTTTAGTTGAGACTTATGATGGGTTTATGACAAATTATTTGAGGTAGGAGACCAAACCTGTTATAACCCACTGCAGAGTGATGCTCCCCAGATCCACCCAATATAACAGCTACTGGTTCTACCAAATCTCAGGAATAAGGTATAGTTTCACATGCAACTTATTCAGTTTCTCAGTCTTTTTTTTTTTAATTCAGTCTGCCAGTGTTCTGATAACTTAGTTTTTATAGAATGAGATGAGCACCAACCAGGGTAAACAACATTTTGAAAGGTGGTGTACAATTCTAGAAATCCTGGCTCCTCCTTGGTTTTCACTGTATGCTCTTTAAATCACCCCCATCCCTGTTTAGAATTAGCTGAAACATGTTTTCCTTAATGCATCTTCTAAGTCTATTTGGTAAGATCTAACTAAATAATCAGAAAGTACCTCCATTCTCCCATGACTTACAGATTGAGGACCTTTGAAAATGTCATGACGACAGCACTTCTATTGGCCCGTCTCACTTTCTTTTTGTCTGTCTTGTCCCAACACACACACACACCTCTTAACTTTCATAAGCCTGATTCAAACAGTTCCCAGTGAACTGCTTGTCAGGTAACTGTAGCCTGTTAAGTTGTGATGTTTAAACAAATTGCTTACTACCCTGAAGTCAGCTTATATCTCCCTTCATACTTTTCAACTAAAAAGCCAAACTGGTAATTTACTTTTAAGATCTTTATAATTCCTCTCCTTCAGATGCTGCATCTGTAGTGTTTTTCCTGGGCCTTTTTCCTATCTACTCTAGATGACTTCTTTTGAATAGAGCTGGTGTTCTGACTGGGCTCAACACCCAAAAAACAAAAAAGTTCAGATTGCACAGCAGTGTGTGTGAATTGTTGTATATCCACTTAAATTAGGAAAACTACCATTTAAAAGGAAACTATATATACTTTGCAGTAATTTCCTTAGTCCATAATAGGTGCCTAGTACAAAAGAAGGGCTCATAACTTCCATAAATAAGAGCAGTGAAGGTCGCACGTCTAAATCTGTCTTCAGCAAAATGTGTTGCATGGTACATGACAGATGGTCAAATGTAGGGCAAGCAATAATATTTGAAAACCAAAGCATAAAAGTTTGTGAGTAATTAAGTGCAGCAGTGTTTATATTGTTGATTTGCTAAAGTTCTGCACTGATAATTCTCCATTTTTGCTTTGAGATACTATTGGCAGTATGCAAAAATACCTTCCCCTGAAGTGCAAAGACTTTTCTAAGAAATAAAATGATCTGATGATGTCAGTTTTCATTTTATCCTCAACTGATAGGTTCGGATTCAATCCCTCGGATCCGACTCGGCTGTTGCTAAAGCTTGTGGCAACCAAAAGCTGTCGAGCTTCTCCCTTACCCATAATGCCCCAACTCTAAGGTACCTTAGATCTCATTTGCTGGTTTCAGCAAAAGATACATTTTTTCCTTAACTCTTGAGTGCTTGTCAGATAAGTTAACTAACACTTATTTTTCCAGTCCTTATTTTTTTTTTAAATCTTCCCATATTTCCTTTACCTATCGTACTTGAGAGTATCTTGTATCTACAATTGCTAGTAGTTATTTTTCCTTTCTTTAACCTTTGTACTGAGCGTACTTCTTGAATACTATTGCTAGTATTTTCCTTTTGCTACTTTTAGTCGTATAGAGACTTTTTCTACCATTGTTGGTAGTTGTTTTCCCCTTCTGCTTTCCTTAAAAAAAAAAAAAAAAACCTCTTAACTGTCGTTGTTAGGAAAATCCTTAGTTACTTATGGCAGAAAAAGGCCCTACAGGATTTAAAAAATGTGTTAAGTGTGAGCATAAACTTCCCTTATCTGATGGCCACACAGTGTGTATATATAGTCTGGGACCACTTCATCTCCAAGAAGACTCTCCTGTTTGCCATGGGTTCAACCCCATGGCTTTGGTTGAACGTAAAAATAAACTTATAAATTATTATCTTACCCTCAGAATTGGAAGAGGCTATATCTGGAGATAAACCTCCTAAAACAAAAACATTGTGTCCGAAAACTTCAACTACTTCTGTGGCTTTGGAGCCATTCAAAAAGAGAGCAAAAAGAGATCCAACCTCATCCTCGGATCTGACGAAGAAAAAATGGATTGATCTGACTTCCTCGGATATGAGAAAAAACATATAGAATCTCACAACTTCTAGTCCTTCTACTTTCACTATACTACCTTCTACTTATTCAACTATCCAGAACTGAGTTTTCACCTTTGGTGGATCCAGTACCCTCAAGGATCCTGTATCACTTTTTGGAACGACCTAAATCCCCTTCTATTGTCTCCACTCGTTTTACCAGAAGTTTTGCAGAAGAAGATATGGAAAGAGTGGTGAGGAAGATTCTCTCAGCACATGGTCAGATAGGTGTCTTAACAGCTCCTACCACTTCAGGTCAGGAGGTACGTTCTTCTACTACACACTCAGTATACGTTCCTCCTCTTACTCCTTTAGCTATCTCAGAGTCTAAGGATCCAAGCTGCCCAGCTCTGTCTGACTCAGATCCGAAGCTTACTCTGAGTGCTTCTGTCCCGTCATATCCAGAGAGCTCTTGGAGCCGAAACTTCCCTGTCTGATCAGAGGAGCTAGAGTCAACTCCGAAGCTTTCAGATACATCTCTGTGTCTCGGAGCCTTGGCACTGGATAGTGCAGCTCCAACTTCCACTTTGGGGAGATTACCTTCAATGCGGGGGAAGTCTGCATTCCAAAAGCTTGTCTTTTCGGATTTGAGGTCTTGCCTTTCTCTGGGGCGGTCTGCCTTTGAGTCTGTGAAGAGGGTTTTCTCTGCTTTGGCAGAATGGGTGGATACAACCCCCTTAGATCCTAAGTCTTTTAGGTTCATACTAGGCTATCTGCCCAAGGGCATTTATAAGCCTAGCCCATAGTTATGTGGCTTTCGCCACCCCTTTAGTTTGAAGAAAACTATGCCTATTATTTTGCTGTGCCTCTGTCAAGCAGTGACACTGAAGTAATCCCTGGGGTATATCTGCGATCTCCCATCCATTGGTCAAGATTCCTCTTGAACAATGCCAGTGAGGTGCTCTGCCTCACATGTACCGGGATTTTGTTCCACAGCATAGGGAGTCTCTGGGTGATGAATCTGTCCCTCCAGCACGTTCTATTAATAACCGTGTCAAGGTTCAAGTCTCCCGCCCTTGTGGTTCTGAGGGATCTAGATTTTTTGAGGTGAAGCATATTCATCAAATCTGGGTTTGACATGGCCTTATATGTCAGGCACAGGTCACCTCTGAGCAAGCGGTATGACTGAATAGAGCTGGAGTTCTTTCAGTCTGGCAGCATAAGACATATTTTTGAGACCCTTTATCCTTTTGGTGAGGAACTTTTGGGGCCTTTCCAGCTGCTGCAGGTGTCGGGTCAGATTTCTGAATGGGGCATTGTACTCAATCATAGGTCTAATGAGTGATGAGTACAGGGGGACGATGACCTCCCTAGATCTAGATGTGAATCCCTTCATGATCAGGTGGGCAATGTAGAAGGTTTTCCTAACTACTTTGGCAACGTGAGTGTCAAACGAAAGGTTACTGTCAACCTGGGTCCCCAGATCCCTGATGACTTCTTCTGTGCTCAGTGGATTGCCACCTATATGGTAGCTAGGGGTAACCTTGTTTTTCCTGAAGGGTATGACTATGCATTTCTTGGCGTTTAACTTTAGGCCATGGCTCTGGCACCAGTTATCCATTTCTGTGAGGCCCTTCTGAAGGATATCTGTGTCAGATGTGTTTTGTTTGCAGTCATCTGCAAACTTTGTCAGCCATAACCCTCCTGTGTTTGCTTGTACTTCAGAAAAGTAGATGCCGAAAAAGAGTGGTCCCAGGACTGAGCCTGTGGGACACCACTTGACAGGCTTTGAGTCTGATATGGCGCCAGCAACTCTGACCCTGTGGGTTCTGTCACTTAGCCAGTTTGCAACCCATCTTGTGATGTATGGGTTTACATTTAAGCTGATGAGTTTTTCGATGATACCTGAGTGGGGTATTGTGTCAAGGCCTTTGCCAGGTCAAGGTAGGCTGTATGGACTGCCTTGCCTCATCAATGGCCTTGGTGACTGTTTCAAAAGTCAACCAAGTTTAAGAGGCATGATCTGCCTTTGACAAAGCCAAACTGGGATGGATCCAAAGTCTGCAAGTTCCCTATGTCTTTATTTATGAGTTCCATTATGATCCTCTCCATGGCTTTGCAGATAAGGCTTGTCAAGCTAATGGGACGGTAATTTCCAGGGTCGGTGGAGGCACCGCCCTTATGAAGTGGGACCACAGTGCGCCACTCCTTTCCTGAGGTGAGGCTAAGATTAAACAGCTGTCCTAACTGGGTTTAATTCCTCATTGAGTTCGTGGAGCACACAGGGACACCATCCGTCCCATGGATGCTGTGTTTTTGCCTTGGGGAGAGCAGCTCTCACCTGGGCGTTGGAGATGTTTGGGGGCTACAATCCTCTGGTATAGATATCTCTCCTTTTGGGGAGAAGTTTGCACTGAACCTGTCAGCCAGTATGTTGGCAATGTGTGTAGGTTCAGTAATCTTCACATCATTTTGAACTAATTCTGAGCATATCTGGGAGTTTCCTCCTAGGTTTCTAACATAGCTAAAGAAGGCCTTATGATTGTCTTTTGAGTCCTTGGCATGATTTTCTCTCAAAATTTGCCTTGGATGATTTTATGAGAGCTCTTAGTTTTTACTTATAATGATCAAAGGTGTCTTACCTTTCAAGGATTTTGCTCCATCTTGTAGTAGCTTCCTCCTTTTGTTGTAGAGCTTGTTTATGGCTGGGGTCCACCAGACTGGACGCTTGCCTTTGGTGCAAAGAGTCTTAGTTTTGTTTGGGATTGCCTGATCCATGCAGTCCTGTAGGTGCTGGTAGAAGGCATTTGTAAGTGATTCAGCGGTTTGAGTAATGTTTACCACTGGCTCAGGGGCCTTAAAGGAGACCACACTAGTTTTAGAAGTGTGAAGTCGGCTTTTGAGAAGTTTTTCACTGTGTCTTTTTATTTCAGGTGGGGCGGATGAGGACCTCCAGCGAGATTAGTTTATGATCTGATCTCACCAGTGAGGGGTATACTTCGGTGTTGAACATTGTGATCCCATGTTCGGATGATGAGATCAAGTATGTTTTCTCCTCTTGTGGGGATGGTGACTAGTTGTTCCATGGCATTTGAGTTTATGAACTCCAGGAACCTTTGGGCTAGAGTGTTTGGGCTTGAGTAGTGTTCCCAGTCTATATTAGGGTAGTTGAAATCACCTAGTATGATGGTATTTGGAGATACATTTCTCCCCTCCAGTGTTTTCAGGAAGGCCATGTGAGGTTCCTGAGTTTGAGAGGGTGGCCTGTAACATGCTACAAATTGCAGAGCAGTCTTGCCTATGGTTAATTGCACCTGGATGGTCTCCGATGCATCGTGTTGCCACCAACCTTGAGGTGTGTGTGTCCTTTATGAATATGGACACCCCCTCCTTTCTTGGTGTTGTCCGGATTTTGGGGCCGGAGCATGATATGAGGTGAAATCTGATAGTGCTGGGGTGCTCTCAGGAGCCTTGAACCAGGTTTCTGTCACAGCACAGACATCTATGTTCTCCATACTGAGAAGGGCCTCGAGTCGGTGCATCTTGACATTGACACTTCTGGCATTGAGCAGCATTACCTTAGTTTTTTCCTTTTTGTGTTCTAGGGTGGTAGGTTTAGAATTTGAGCCTTGCCTAAAAGGCACTATGGGGTGGCAAGAGCCTTTGCCAATATCCGGAAGCCCAGGGTGACAGGTGCAAGCCTTCAGCGTGGCTTGTCCAGCATGTCATCCCAGGCAGACAGACATTGGATCCCCTTTGAATGACACCAAAATTTAAGCCAATTATTAAAGCTGATCATCTTATCACTGTATTGTGGCATCATTCTAGGTGAAGGTAGGATACTGCTCAAGGTCAGGGTCATACCTGCCTGGGCTACATAATCAGAGAGCTCCTCAATGTCTCTTTCATGTAGTCCAAGGAGGTACGTCTCAGGTCGTTGACACCAGCATGGACAATGACTGAGTCGTGACTTGTACTGCTGTTGAGAGACCTGAGTGCTTGCGTTATGTGGCGGATTCTGGCGCCGACAGGCAGCTTACTGTGACCTTCTCCTTACTCAGTCTGGTGGCGGGACGTCAGTGTGCCTGACTATGGAGTCACCAGTGTGTCTGGCATTGTGTTTGGCCTTAAGGGCTGTGACTGTTTGACACTCTGACTGTGTGGTCTATGTGATGCATGTGTTGGGTCCTGAGGTGGTAGTTGTTTGGGTGTCTGCTTTGGAGGCCTCTGCTGTTTTGGTAGATTTTTGGTCAGACCCTGCCAGTATGTCTTTGTGTGATTATGTGTATGATTTGAAGTTGTGATGGCACTATGTGTGACTGGGTATGTAGTGTGTGTGGTTACCTTCTCCTCCTGTCTGGTCTTGCCAGTCCTATGTTGAGAGAGCTCAGCCTCCAGTTTGGCCGTATAGTTGCATCTCTCGCATGTATTTGTGTTTTGTGGGAGAAGGAGAGGATTGTCTGTGTACATGAGGCAATTGTAACATTGCCTCAATATTCCCAGGTTCACCAGTTGAGCAGGAGAGGACACTAGCAACTGATCCTCGACATGCTAGAAGTAATAGATAAAAAACTTACAAAAGACTCCGGGGGATGTGGGTTCTAGGCTGGTGGGGTACTATCTATAATAATAGTGCTTTATCAAGGTGCAAGTACTGTAGGAGCAAGTAATAGGCTTTACAGATAGAGAATAGTCTACTTGGGAATCAAGTAGAGATGAAGTTTTTAGTTATAGGATACGCTGGTTAGATCGGCAGTACAGTTCGAGGAAGGTAGATTTAAGGGAAAATTTGAAGAGTGGAATTTAGGTAGCCCGAATAGTTTAACCTTGTTAAACCGCCGCTGCTCTTGTGTGCAACAGTGGCAACTGTTTTACCTAGATGTCTCTGCGCTCAGAGCCACATCACTTCTTGCCACAGGGACAGCCGGTCCAAGACCCCCAGGCTTTCCAACATAGTATCTCTATTTCTTTGGATTCCTCCCCAGAGCATCCCACTGACGAGGTCCCTCAGAAGATGTGTAAGAGGAAGCACTTGGATTCCCCAGAGGAGTTTGTCACCAAAGATACAGACTTTGATGAAGATGAAGGGCCCCCATGATCAGCTCCTGAAGATGTCTCATTTGGGAGACATCCTCAAGATCCTAAAGCAAAGAGGTGGCTGGATGCCCAGCAACCCTCCATCCATAGACTCTACTCCTGGTGGATTTTGGTACTGACCCATCTACCTCCTGGGTTACTCCACCCACAGACTAGCTTATTAAATTAATCTCTCCGCAGGCATGGAAGGAACCCGACATGGTTAAACCAATACCTTGGAAACGAGACAAGATTATGGCACCACCTTTGGACAAACAGTTTTGAGTTAAGGGTTTGCCCATTGATGCCATCGTCATGGTGGTGGCCACCAAAAAGGAACTTGCTGAAGAGAGTTCTACTGTTCATCCCCCTAACAAGGGGTCTAGGGTGATGGACAGATTTGGGAAGCATGTTTATGCTTCAGCGATCTTCACCTTAAGGTCGCTGAATTATTTGCCACATTTTCCAAGATTGCAGAGTGATTTGATTAAGGAACTATCAAACACCCTCTCAGGATCAGTCTCTGCAGAGGTCCAATGATCTGTGATTTCTAAATGACTACCCCGCAATCTATTTCAAATTCATCCATGAGGCTGATTTCGAAAGTAGCCAAAGGAACCTCAAGGGCAGGGGGTTCAGGCATTTCCATCAGGGGACATACCTGGATGCGCGTATGTGATTTTGCAGAGCCCTTCAAGTCATTGTTTATCAGTCCTCCTTTTGATGGCACTTCTTTGTTTAGCCTCAAAGTGAATGACACATTATCCAGGAGTGAGAAGGATGGAAAGACCCTATCTACCATGGGCATACATTTTTTGACCTGTCAAAAAATCCTTTTTATAGGAATCAGTGAGGTGGTAAGAAGATGTGGTTCAAAAAATCCCAGGGTCTTTTCCAGGACACACATGGAGGTAGTTCCCCCAGGAGCAGAGGACAGAACTCCAATGGTTGACAACCACCCCTGTGGCAGAGGTGGTCTGTAAAACCAGGGGTCCAGCGATTCTTTCTTTAACAGATCTTACCAGCACTTCAAACGGAATCCACAAGTACCACCAAGGATTGAATACCAGCAGCCGTCTTTGAAAACACAGCTTTAATGAAAATCAACAAAAAACACATACACTCCAGGCATTAACATCTCCTATCTACTACATTTTCATTTGCAAGTTACTTCATCAGATGCGGACAGACTTGTGAACCATTCCTTTTATACTCCCTCTACTTGGTGAATTAAATAAGAATGTTAACTAGCAATTAATACAGAATGCAATAAATATAAAGTGACTGTGCATATGCAATCTTCTCTGAATGAGAAGTACATATACCACCATTATAAAACATGTTACCTAAATACTTCTGTCTAGAGATTCATGTTTTATGTTGAATCCTTCATAAATTAATATAAAATCATGTACTTTAAAACTTTTAAGACTTATTTAAAAGGATTGCATGTAAAATATAGAAAATGGTATTACCAGCGCTCCTGAAAGGAGGCCCGATTGTCCACCTCTGGAGACAGTTAGTGGTCGATTATCTCTGGACCAGAGAGCCTGGCTAGACATAACAAAAGATTCCTGTGTGCAGAGGATTATTTCCAGAGGTTATGTAATACCCTTTTCCCTTCCACCTCCAATCTCAAGAAAAATCCCCAAAGTTCCACCCAGTTAGAGGGAACAAGCAACAATTCAAATACAAAAGCTCCTAGAAAAAAGATTCATCCAAGAGGTCCTGCCAGACCAGATAGAATCTGGAACTTACTCAAGATTCTTTTAAGTGCTAAAGAAAATAGGGGGACTGAAGACCAGTTGTGGATCTTAGCAACTTAAAAAAGTCAGATTTGATGCACTAAGTTTCGAATCGTCACAGTTTAGTTCATTCTCTCTCTTTTCTGGGCAAGGATGACTGGATGTTGTGCTTGATAGACCTTCAAGATGTCTACTGTTACATAAAGATGAACAGACAATCCAGAAGGTACTTATGCTTTCAGCTGGGAGCCAGTCATTACCAGTTCAGACTTCTGCCCTTTGGCTTCACCACAGCCCCCAGTGTGTTCACCAAATGTATGGCAGTAGTAGCAGCTCACTTGAGACTGCAAGAATTCTGGGTGTCTCCATATCTAGACAACTGGCTCATTACTGTCCCAACCAGACATCAATTAATAAGGGGAAAAGATCAGGTTCTCCAGACATTTTCTCATCTGGCCATAACCATAAACTACAACAAGTTTCAACTGGAACCAACTCAGGATTTGGAATTCATAGGAGCACTGTTCAGCACAGTCAATGATAGCTTCATTGCTTCCCTCATCAGTTCAAACTATAAGATCACAAGTCTGAAAAATAACCTGCAGTACCAAGATTTCAGCATACTTGGACCTTCAAGCTCAAGGATCAATGTTGAAGGCTATAACTTTAGTGCCTTTAAACAAATTTTACATTAGTATTCTACATTGGATGTTAGCAATGCAGTGGTCGATACTTTACCAACCCATGTGAACTCTGATACAAATCACTCACATATGCAAGAGAGATCTCAGGTGGTGGATTCAACCAGATCAGGTTCTACAAGGCTGTCCGTTCATTCCCTCTTAGCCCAAGGCCATAGTGACCATGGACACTTCACAGTTGAGGTGGGGAGGAAGTTTCTGTGGAAAACAGTTCAAGGGACTTGGTCCCTCGAAGAGGCCAACTTGCATATCAGTGTGCTAGAGATGAGAGCAATCCTTATAGAGTTGCAGGCCCTTTATGATGCTCTCCCTTTGAGGATGATTGCAATTCAAACAATGTGTCAGTAGTTTGGTGCATCAGCAAATAAGGAGGGACCAGATCTTGCCATTTGTGTCGAGAAGTGCTCAGAGTGTGGCAATGGACAATCTCATCCAACTGCTGTCTCACAGCAACTCGCATTCTGGGGAAGTCCAGTGTGATGGCAGACAAGCTGAGCAGGTGCATTCTTCTACTTCATGAGTACTTTCTCAACAAGAACATGACAGAAATGATTTTCTGTCATTGGGGCCAGCCTTGCTTGCGATAAATTTGCTTCTTCTTCCCTAAACAACACATGCAGTAGCTACTTTGCCCTAATTCCCCCATGGGGGAATTACCGAGGGATGCTGTACTTTACGATTGCCCTCCCCCCAGTCTACTTTCAGCCTACCCACCAATTCTGAAATTCCTACAGAGAGCTACTATGTTGAAGAGCTAAGTCATTCTCATTGCATCCTACTGGCCTAGATGGATTTGGTTCCCTTTCCTTTGGCTTCATTTACTTCACCAACCTTGAATTTTGGATCTAATTCCAGACCTCCTGTCTCACCCAACAGGCATGATACATCCAGATGTATCAAATCTCAGACTGACGGCCTAGCTTCTCCAGTTCTCTTAACAGCTAGACAGTCTTCCCCTGTCCAACATATACTTTTATCTACACATAAACCTTCAACATGTAAACTCTATTCCAGTAAATGGAAAAAATTGTGTAGTTGGCACATCTAAACCATGCTGAACCTTTTTCAGCTCCTCTACATAACATCCTTGAATTTTTAGCCCTACTTTTTTAAGAAGGAGCTAGATGTTTTTCGTGTTTCACTGTTGCAGTCCTCACATATGGGTTACCTGGCTCCTGGTAGCCCTTAGTCGGCCTGAATACCAGAGTCCTTGGTATATGACGTTGGCTGCTGCCGGTTGTAAAACTGATGTCAGAACATCAGGTATAAAGGGAGGCAGCAGACACCATTTCCCCAGTCTTTCTTGTTGTGGAGCCCGAAGCAGATGCTATTCGCACTAGTGCCGGTCGGACGTTTACCTTCATTTTGCTTTCCGACTACCAAGTTGAAGACTCCTTCAGATGAGTACCCCGTTGGGGATTCTCTTTTCTTGCTTTAACGAATGTCAGATAAAGTTAACTGTTTTGCCTGTGGAAAACGGATTCCGCACCGTGATTTTCATTCCTATTGTATAACTTGTTTGGGCCTTGAGCACGACATCCCTAACTGTGATCTCTGTGCTTCCTTTAACCCGCATACCATACGCCGTAGAGCTAAGATTTTGTATAAGCATTTCAGAGTCTGGCCTACGTTCGTCGGTATGGCGTCATCTGGTCTCCCGACTTCGGATATACATAGGAAACGCAAAGACAAGGACTGCGACAGGCCTAGGGTTAAATCTGCTGAAAACGCACTGGTGAAATTGGTCGTCAGCACAGCGGTAGTCAGTGAGGTGCTTTCACAGCCCCTGCAGTCCTCAGATTTTCAGCCGGAAGCCTCTGCCGAGACCTTTACTGAGTCCTCCATGTTGCAGGCTGCTATTTTGTCTTCAGACCCTCTGTCTGTCGCCGCCTCAGATGGGTCCTGAGTCGCTTTGCAGGCACCGGCTTCTGATGCCTCTTCTTTTCGACATGAGACCAGAACCAGATCGACTACCTTAGTTCAGACTTCTGCAGTTGCTAGGCCTCCCGGGTCCCTCCGAATTGTTAGTAAACCTTCCAGCCGGAAACCTACTCACAAGCAGGCATCGGCCTCCCCTCCTGTGCCTCAGTCCAAGTTGGTAAAGATGGCTGGTGATCTTCTTTCCCTGATTAGGGGCTCTCACCTCCCCCCCCTTCAAAGAGAGCTAGGAACTTATCTCCTGATGTTTTGTCTCAGATTCTGAGATTTCCAGTATGTCTGCTGATGAAGAAGGACACGCTCAACTTTTTTCTGGCTTTGAGGATTCTGATGTTGAGGACTCTAGCCCTTCTGCCTCCCCTCCAGAAGATATTTCCTTTGGGGATACTTTGAATACCCTTAGGGAGCATTTTAAATGGGAATGTCAGGATTTTCCACAGTGTAAGAAAAGAATCCGGGAATTTTTGGATTTCCCTCAGCATAAGCCTCTGGCTATACTTCCAGTCTTGGAAGTTGTGGATGATGTTTTCATGGAAAATTAACTCCTAATTCTGTTTCACCTGCCCCCAGAAAACCAGATGGGTATTATGGGGTTCATGAATCTCATCAATTCCTTTTTAAAAACCCTACTGATGATCCAGAAATTATTTCTCAAGGCCCCAAGGGTGTTAAGGCTACTATTGCTAAAAACCCTATGCCTTCTGATAAGGAGTCTAGGCCCTTGGGCAGATGGGGTAAAAAGTCTATACCTCTGCAACTCTTAGGTTCATAGGTTCATACTAGGCTATCTGCCCGAGGGCATTTACAAGCCTAGCCCATCGTTTTGTGGCTTACGCCACCCCTTTAGTATGGGGAACATATACATTATTTTTGCTGTGCAGTGACACTGAGGTAATCCCTGGGGTATATTTGCGATCTCCCATCCATTGGTCAAGATTTCTCTTGAACAAGGCCAGCGAGGTGCTCTGCCTCACATGTACCGGGATTTTGTTCCACAGCATAGGGAGTCTTTGGGTGATGAATCTATCCCTCCAGCATGCCATTAGATCCATGAATTGTCTTTTTCACATGCTTAAGTATCAGCAGCATTCTTCTTCTGCTAAATCGGGGAGTTCTAAGCCAGCTCCCCAAAGCAAACATTCTCAATGACTCCGGACTTCTTGTGCCTACCTCTGCGGGCCCTGGGTTTCCTTTGGGGGGGAAGGTTAGCCAGGTTCGCAGAGGTCTGGTCTTCCATCACAGACACAAATGGGTGCTCAATATAGTAAACCAAGGTTACAAGTTTTACTTTCACACCTTCCCTGTTTTACAAGGGTACACAGACATACCCAGAACTCTCAGGGCAGAGGTAGAAACTCAAATTTCTTCTTTACTGACTATGGGGGCTATAGAGCCAGTTCCTACAAATCAGGCAGGCCTAGGTTTTTATTCAAGACTTTTTCTGGTACCCAAGAAAGGGGGCATCTGGCGCCCTATTCTGGATCTGTGTATTCTAAACACTTTTCTGATGATTCCCAAATTCAAGATGCTCACCCTTCAACAGCTACTACCAATGCTGTGCAAGGATTCACGGCTGGTAACTTTGGATCTAAAGGAGGCTTATCTACACATCCCAGTAAGGGAAAGTTGCAGGCAGTTCCTTCGCTTCAACGCTGGGAAGAAACACTTTCAGTTCTCAGCATTGCCCTTTGGCTTATCTACTGCTCCCAGAGTTTTTACCAAGTGCCTGGCTCCAGCCATTGCCTTTTGCAGGCAGAGAAACATTCAAATTTATCCTTACATGGATGACTGTCTCATTCAAGCAAACTCCCCAGAACAACTAGAAAAGGATTTGGATTTTGTGAAGAACGCTCTCGCCTCTTTGGGTTACACTCTCAACGAAAAGAATTCAAAGTTGGTTCCTACAAGGGAGATTGTTTTCCTGGGAGTGAGTCTGAATACTGCCATCCAGATGGTATTCCTACCTCAACAGAAACAAGAAGATCTTTCGGCTTATTTCATGAACTTGGCAAGCATGACCTAGCTCTCTGCAAGGCAATTCCTGCAAGCACTGGGGTTCATGACTTCATGTATTTTGATGATCCCGTATGCAAGGCTGCATATGAGAAAACTTCAGTGGTACTTCAAGAATCTTTGGTGTCAACACACTCTGGGCTTAGACTTGATTCTTCCCCTGATTCCCTGTCGACAAATGGAGTTCCTCTGGTGGGCGACAGCCTGTATTCGGAACAAGGGTCTGCCTTTCTGCCCACCGCCTACCTGCCAGACTCTCACCACAGATGCCTCAGATGTTGCATGGGGGGCTCATCTGGAAGGCAGGGGCATACAGGGGACTTGGAGCAACCAGCAGATTCATCTGCACATAAACTTAAAAGGATTGATGGCAGTGCAGCAGGCTTTGCTGGCTTTCAAGGACCTACTCTACCTTGGAACTCTGCTGATCAGGACAGACAATACCACAGTCATGTCGTACATCAACAAGCAAGGGGGGGACTCACTCTTACCCCCTTGTGCAGACTAAGCATGAGATTATGGTCCATAGCAACATCCATGGGCTTACATCTAATAGCACAGTATCTCCCAGGGAAGCTAAACTCCTTGGCGGATCATTTGAGCAGACATGTTCTGGATACTCACGAGTGGCAACTGAACAAGGACGTTTTCCATCGCATCACTCATCATTGGGGCACCCCACAAGTGGATCTTTTCTCCTCTCACACCAATCATCTCCTTCCAACCTTCTGCACCAGGGAGTTTCACAACAAAGCTTGGATGGTGGACTCATTGTCCTTCCCATGGACACATCTCTCAGTTTATGCATTCCCTCCTCTACCGCTTCTTCCCAGAGTGCTGCTAAAGATAAAGGACGAAAAACCAAAGGCGATTCTGATAGTTCCAGATTGGCCCAGGCAGCATTGGTATCCCCTCCACAACCTTTCACAGGCTCAGCCTTGGCATCTACCCCTGGTACCAGATCTGTTGGTTCAGGGAGGGGGAAAGTTCCTTCATCCTCATCTTCAAACTCTGCATTTAACTGTCTGGCTAATACTTTAAATCTTTCCCAACAGGTGGTTGAAGTTCTTCATGAGGACAAGAGGCCTAGCACCAGAAAATCCTATGCAGATAAATGGAAGAGATTTTGCTCTTGGATGCTGGCTAAAGGAGAAGACTCTTCTCATCCTTCTCTTTCCCTTATTCTTGACTACCTACTTGGACTTTCCTTTTCCTAAATCAAAATTCACGATTCAGCAATTTCGGCTCATTGTTCCTTTGAGCAACCCATTTTTTCTCACCCTTTGATGAAACAGTTCCTGAGGGGAGCTAGTAATCTTAGACCTCCCAGAAGAGCTCCTACTCCTGCTTGGGATCTTAATTTTGTCCTGGAAAAACTTACTCTGCCTCCCTTTGAACCAGCTGCCTCTGCAGATTTGAAGTTTCTATCCTGAAAGACTGCTTTCCTTTTAGCTATTACTTCAGCTAGAGCTGCAAGCCTCAATGGCAGTAGAACCTTTCATTATTTTTCATTCAGATCGAGTTTCTCTGAGAACTAATCCCTCCTTCATGCCTAAGTAAGTTTCCATTTTAACCCTTAACCAGTCTATTCGCCTGCCTACATTTTTCAACAATCCCCAAAATAAAGTGGAAAGGATTCTGCACTCTCTTGATGTGCATAGACAGCTGAGATTTTACTTAGAACTAAATCCTTTCGAAAATCTGAACAGTTGTTGGTTAGTTTTGCTCTTGGGGCTCAGGGTAAAGCTATTTCAAAACAAACCATCTCCAAATGGATTGCTCATTGTATTCACTTTTGTTACCTGCAGCATGTGAAAGTTCCCCTTCAGGGTATCAGGACCCATTCTACTAGAGCAGCCTCTACCTCTGCAGCCTTTCTGAGAGGTGTGCTTACTAAGGACATTCTAGAAGCAGCTACTTGGTCTTCTGTCCATACTTTTACAAAGCATTACAATCTACCTTTGTTTTCTAAATCCAGGGCTGGTTTTGCCTCTGTAGTTTTGCAGGGCCTCCTTACCAACCCTTAATCTGTGATCCTTCCTCCACCCTTTGTCTTTTTTCTGGGCTTTGGGAATTAACCCATATGTGAGGAATGCAACAGTGAAACACGAAGAACATAGTACAGTTGTGTACACTTACCATAAATGTAGATGTTTGAGTGTATTCACTGCTGCAGTCCTCTTTTCTCACCCTCTATTTCCCCTTTTTTCCTAAGACACCGATATATACTTTTTTATTTTTTGTATGACGTCCAGGGTGCTTCCTTCCTGGGTTAGCCTCCTTTTGGGAGCTCCTGACAGTTAAGGCAAGAAAAAACTGAGGAAATGGCGTCTGCTGCCTCCCTTTATACCTGACGTTCTGACATCAGTTTTACAACTGGCAGCAGCCGACGTCCTATACAAAAGACTTTGGTATTCGGGCCGACTGAGGGCTACCAGAAACCGGGAAACCCATATGTGAGGACTGCAACAGTGAATACATTCGAACATCTACATTTATGGTAAGTGTACAGAACAGTACTTTCCTCAGCCATTAAAGTTCATTTAGCAGCAATATCAAACTTTCACATTGGATTTGAAGGTTCCTCAGTAGCCTATCATAAACTGTGCAGAGCTTTCTTGAGAGACATTCTGCTTTTAAGACCGGCCTTTAAGGACCCTACTCCCCTCATGGAATCTTAGGCTGATACTGCATTCATTATACATTCTCCCTTCGAACCAACAACTAAGTGTGACCTTAAATTTCTTACTTGGGAAACGTTTTTTGTAGTAGCCATTAAATCTGCTAGACGAATTTCAGAAATTCAAGTATTGTCTTCAAAACCTCCATACTCGATTTTTCACAAAGATAGTTTCATTATGAACCAATGCATCCTTTCATCCCATGGTGGTGTCAGAATCCAGTATCAGTCCCATTCATTTGCCAGTTTTCTTCCCAAATGTATTAAAAAAGGCAAATACATCTTGCATTTACTGGACATTCACAGACACTTACATTTTCATCTGCATAGAACAAAAGCTAAAAGAAAGACCAGTTGTTTATTTCCTTTGCTGACTTGAATTTGGGAAAACCAGTTGCCAAAATAACTTTAGCCAGATGGATAACTGATTGTATCTTATTTATTTATAAAAAAAAATGGGTGTTACATTACCACAACCAGTATGAGCTCATTCAACTAGTTCCATGACATGACATATATGCAGCAGCTACTTGGGCTACTCCCCATACCTTTGTTACTCATTACATATTGGATCTGGTCTCTAGAGGTAGAGCATCATTTGGTTCAACTGTGCTCATTTTTAGGTAGCTGGGGACTCTGTCCCATCAGTTGAGGATAGGATGAAAACTGACAACATCAGATAAAGAAGTTATGTATTTATCATAATGTTCCATCTGTGTTGCCCATTTTCATTCTTCAGCTCCTCACCCACCAACCCCCATCCTTTGCAACTTCTAGAAGAATAAGTGGTTAGAGGAAATCACTGTCCTTTGTACAGAACTCCAGATAGTCTTCATGTATTGACTGCATGCTGGTCTTCACTTCCTTTATCTGTGCTTAGTTAATGTTTCCTTTTTGAGCAAAAATCAGCAAACAAGATCTGAGGTAACTTAGGGTTGGTGCATTATGGTAAGGGAGAAGCTTTGCCACAAGCTTTAGCAATAGCCAAGTCATTTCCAAACCTATCAGTTGAGGAAGAATGAAATTGGGCGACACAGATGCAACGCTATAGTAAGTACATAACTTCTTTTATTGTGTAGCTCATTATATGTAACACTTGAGAGGTATATTGAGGGTGTACTTCAGACAAGGTTACAGTCAGACTTTCATCCTAGCCAGGTTCTTATGTGACACCACTTATAAAGAATGTACCCTTTGCCCAAGCTGTTTTTCGTAACTTGTTTCCAATTCCTTGTAACCTTTTTTTATTTTCTATACATGGCATGCAATAAATAAAGCTGACATGAAATACTTCCTGTTTAAGTGATTATGCGTGTAAGCAAGAATACTACATTGAAAAATACTGCCATTACAAAGCTGATGTTGGAACACAGCAGTGGCTTGAATATTAGATACATTGCTCATAGAATCTAATTTCCAAGTGTCAACTGCATTTGTTTTTTGATAGGTATTGGTACCTCTTGTCCTGCTGCAATTACTACTGAATGAGTTAGTCAGGCAAAACCAGCAGCCCCTAAAAACACTCCTGAAGTTTGGTGTGCAATATATTGAAGATGTAGATGCAGATTATATTATCCAGCAAGGAGGATGGGTAAGGATTTTGTTTTATAAATGTGGTGCTTTGGGGAAATAATGCCATTCAATGAAAGTTATACTGTAGTTTTATGTTTTGTTATGTCAGCATTTATCATATACTGCATCCTGTCTAACTTTGTCTTTGTGTGATACCTTGTAGCTGTAGACAGACATATACTGGTCATGTAAAAAAATGAGTGCACTGCAGATTTTTATCCTAATAATTGAGGCTGTGAAATAACCAAAGAAAGAACAAATTTAACTGTAAATGATGTGCTTTTGAAAAGCATAAAAATATTAAGTTTAGGTGTAGAAAAGTTGAATTTAGCCTACTCCGTGTGACAAAATATGTCTTGCGTATTTAATTTCCATAGACACAGTGTATTCTGCTGGTTTCCCTCCTCCAAAACGTACAAATCTTACATGTACTTTTTCATTTACTGGCATTGTCTGTGCACCTTTCATTTATGGGCCACACTGGTTTTGCTGGCTTGACAGTTGTAGGCATCCACTTCTATTTGGATGATGGACAGCTTCGACTGATGGACCTTTTAATCAAATATGTGACTTTCCTGAAGTTATTGTGTTCATTAAAGGGGTGCTGTGGGACAAAACCCTCTCTTTGGGGGTCTCGAGGCTTACTCCACTTTACTCAGGGCTCCCTACCATTTTTCATTTGTTTAATGTACATTTTTGATGAAATAGTCTGTTGCTGCTGATGGGATTCCATGGTTGGTAAACTTCTCTCTGTGGAGGTGTGGGAGGCTTGCCCCCTGACTTTACCCAAGGCTACTACCATTTTTGCTTGGTTTGTTATACATATTTAATGAAACAGTCTGTTGCTGCAGATGGACTCCATTACTTATACTGTGACCTTTACCTCACTTAATTCTAGATATTTTTTCTAAACTTCCTTCCTTTGTCAGTTTCAGCACATAATTTCATCCCTCAGAGTACTTTATATGCTGACTTGTGCATTTGCAAGCAGCATGTTGCTTTAGTAGCAGGTGGTGCCTTGTGTGCTGATTGGTGAGGTCTTCTGAACACTGCCCTGCACCTATAGTTTCAACAAATTCAGATGTACTTCAGTGCTTCTCCTTGAGGTGCCTGTGACAATGTGAGGTATTGCCAACTGTGCCAGGAGAAGTAGGGCAGTGGATATGTAACACATGCTAGCACAGCTTGTTGGAATTTTTATAAAGAATAATATGTCATTTGTATATCAAACTGATTTGTACAGATTATTGTGTTGAAAAATGCATTTGTAAAGCTGCTTTTGTTAAAAATGTACCAACAGTGTGTCCTGCTGGACAGAAAAAGTAATACCCTTGTATGTCAGAATGTATGATAGCTAGTGACATTAACATTGTAACAGAGGATGCTGGAAGAGAAGAGGTTAATCTCAGCCCTGCTAGCTTTAAAAAAATAGTATGATATTAAATGACTCAATTTAGGCCATAAACATTGTATCTCACAGTTCTGACTGCAGCCAGAAACAAAATGTCTGTGCCAGAGAATGGTTTATTAGATGTTCATCGTGTTACACTGCTGCAGTCATTACACTCTGGTTATCCTGCCGTCAGGCAGTCCCGCAGTCGGCCAGAGTTCCAAAGTCTTGGTCCGGCATCGGTTGCTGTCGCCTCCTCCCTGACGTCAGTGCGACAGGGGTATATAAGATGTAGCCGACGCCATTTTCTTCAGTCTTTCTTGCCGCGCAGTGCCCGAAGCAGAAGCAGTTCGCAAGTGCCGGTCGGCCGACTCCTGAGATTTTCATTTCAAATCCAGAACCGAAGTCTTCTAAAAAAGCTAAGTACCCTGTTGGGGAAACTTTTTCTTGCCTCAGACCGATGTCAGTAAAAGTTAATAACTGTATTTCTTGTGGGAAGCAAATACCTCATAAGGATATCCACTCCTATTGTATTCCATGCCTAGGCCCCTGACCACGACGTCACTGGTTGTCAGTTTTGTGCTAGGTTTAACAAGCGCACTATTAAACGTTGGTTTGATTTTGCCCAACATTATTTTGACAGAAAATTCAATTACACCATGCCGTCGGAAATTCTGACTACCGCAATGCATAAAAAGCGCAAGGATAAGGACAGGCATCCGAGGCCCAAAACTGACGACGAGGCCTCTTCTAGGCCAGTCGCCGGTTCTCCAGTTTTCAGCAAGGCATCTACGCAGCCCTGACGACCGCTTCCACAGAACCACAGACTGCCTCCGACTCCCACGTGGAGCTGGCTGGGCCTTCGGACTCACTAGGTTTTCAGCCTTCCGATCCTAACCTTACAGAGGGAACCAAAGTAGCTGAGCAATACACAGCTACAGTGGATGTTTTCAGACCTACCCAGTTAACCATTAAACCCTCTGCTAAGTCTAAGCCCCCCCTTAAAAGCAAAGAAACGGACACAACTCTCTCCAGGACAGGCTTCCATGCCTAAGAAACAAATGCTGAAAATGGCCAAGGACCTAATCACCCTGATCAGGGGGTCCCATCCCCCCCCTCATAAAAGGCCCAGACAGGATGCAGACTATGAATCTTCTGACCAGGTGTCCATTTCCTCAGACTCTTCTTTGGACCTAGGATATTCTTTACCCCCTTATGAGGATTCTGATGCTGAGGAATAAATTCCATCAGCCTCTCTGCTTGAGGATTACTCCTTTGGGGAGACCTTACATACCATGAGGGAACATTTCCATTGGGAAGGCCAGGATTACTTGGAATCCAAGAAAAGGCTCAGAGACTTCCTTTTATTACCTCAATGCAGACCCCTTGCTATCCCGCCAGTTTTAGATGTTGTGGATGATGTGTACACCGAATCCAGTTTAAACCCTGACTCCTTACCCCCCAGCCCAAGTTAAACCTGATAGATATTACAGAGTCCCTGACTCTCACAAATTTCTGTACAAAAGCCCAGTTGTTGACCCTGAAACTATTTCTCAGGGACCCAAAGGGATTAAGGCATCATCAGCAAAAAACCCAGTTCCCTCTGACAGAGACTCCAGAGCATTAGACAGATGGGGAAAGAAGGTATATACGTCTGCAACATTAGCAATGAGAGCCTTGAATTGCCAGTTTCACATGCTAAAATATCAGCAATTCTTGATGTCTCAGTTGAAACAAAAGATGCTTCCAGATTCAGATCCTCCTAACCTTAAAGAAATGCAGGATTTATTGCATGCAGCTGAACAAGTGGGAAAACATACTTTACAATGTGGGTTTGATTCCTTAGAGGCCTCCTGTATTGCAGCAGTTACAGGCTCTGTCATTAGAAGGCATGCTTGGTTAAAAGAACATACGTTACCAGATAATGTTATGGTCAAATTATTGGATGCACCTTTGCAGCGGGATGTGCTGTTTGGAGTCAAGGCAGAGGCGGTATTAAAGAAGATGGAGGATAAGGCTAAATCTATGCAAACGGTGAAAGATTTCTTACAGGTTCAGCCACCTCGTTTTAGCAGAAATTGGCCAACAAAGAAATTGGTCCTTTCCAGTAACAGATAAACCTCAAAGGGGCAGATACAGACGTCCAAGAGGTAGAGGTCAGACACAGGGCCCTTACAGGCCTTGACAATGGGGTACACCAGGCCAGAAAGAAGGGGAAGACAGGCCTCAACCTTATAAAAAACAGCCTCAATGACTTTCCACTGCAGCTGCCAAACAGCTCTCTCTTGGCAGCCCCCTTAAGAGGAAAACTGGCACTTTTTTTCTATCACAACTGGCATTGCATCACCAAAGACAAATGGGTTCTCAATATTGTATTTCAAGGTTACAGGTTTCACTTTCACACTCTGCCAAGGCTAAAAGGAATGCCAAATCTGCCACCAAATCAATGGGCAGAGGCTCAAAAACAAATTACAGCACTCATGGACATGAGAGCTATTCAAAAGGTACCACCACAGGGACAAGGATTTTACTTAAGACTCTTTCTGGTTCCCAGAAAGGACAAAGCCTGGAGACCCATTCTGGACCTTTCTTCACTAAACACTTACCTGGATGTTCTGAAATTCAAGATGTTGACACTACAGCAGCTTCTTCCCCTGCTGGGCAAGAAAGCTTGGCTCGTGACTTTGGACCTCAAAGACGCATACATGCATCTCCCTATCAGACAAAACTGCAGAAGATACCTCCGATTTCTAGCTGGTTCAATGCACTATCAATTCTCTGCACTGCCCTTTGGCTATCTACTGCGCCCAGGGTCTTCACAAAGTACCTGGCACCAGTAATTGCATTTTGCAGGCAAAAAGGAATTCAAATTTATCCATACCTGGACGACTGCCCGATTCAAGCAGAGAGCAAGGACATTCTGCTAAAGCATCTGGCGTACGTAAAAAAGTTATTAAGTTGCCTGGGGTACACAGTAAACGAAAAATCAAAACTAGTGCCCTCACAACAGATAATATTCCTGGGTGCCAGCTTGAACACAACGGCCCAGATGGCTTATCTTACGCCAGACAAGCAAGAACAACTGACTCAATATTTTCATTTAATGGCAACAAAGACACAACTCCCTGCAAGAAAAATTCTGCAGGCCTTGGGCTACATGGCATCTTGCATTCTACTAATTCCATATGCCAGACTGCATATGGGGAAACTACAATGGTACCTAAAGAGCGTATGGTCTCAACACTGTCAAAGTTTGGAAACAGTTATACAACTAATTCCTTGCCTACAACAGGAGTTTCGATGGTGGGCACAAGCTTGTCACCTCAACAAGGGACAGCCTTTCACTCAACCCACAGCCAGGCAGACACTGACAACAAATGCATCGGATTACGCCTGGGGAGCACACATGGCAGGAAAATGTATCCAGGGCAAGTGGCCCACAGAGCAAAGACATCTTCACATCAATTAAAAAGAGATGCTAGCTGTACAAAATGCTATTATAGCTTTCAAGGACCTGCTGCATCCAGGACAATTACTACTAAAGACAGACAACACCACAGTTATGTGATACATAAACAAGCAAGGGGGCACACACTCCTACCCCCTCTGCAGACAAGCCATGACCTTGTAGAACACAGCTCTAAACTACCAAGTTCATCTGCAAGCACAATTCCTGCCAGGAGAGAAAAACACACTGGCAGATGACCTAAGCAGAAACATTATGGACCCACACAAATGGGAACTGTACCCACAAATATTCAGAATGATAACCCAAAAATGGTGGAGCCCGGACATAGATCTGTTTGCTTCCCCAAAGAACTGCCAATTAAAGAAATTCTGCACAAGGAGCTACCATCCACAAGCATGGAAAGTGGATACCCTCTCATTCAGCTGGAAAAAACTACAAGTATATGCTTTCCCTCCTTTACCTCTCCTTCCAAAGGTACTCATAAAAGCCAGGCAGGAAGAGCCAAAAAATGATCCTGATTGCACCAGACTGGCCACGCCAGCACTGGTACCCAATCTTAAAGAACTTAGCACAAGAACCACCCTGGATTTTGCCTCCAATCCCACAGCTGCTGACACAGCACAACAACCAGATACTTCACAGCCAGCTAAAGACCTTAAATCTAGCTGCATGGAAAATTCCTTAGTCAAGCAAGCAATGCCTCTCTCCAAAGCTGTTATGGATGTCATTCTGGAGGCCAGAAGGCCTAGCACCAGGAAAGCATACTTGTTTAAATGGAAAAGATTCTGTGCCTGGAACCAAGCGCACAGCCTTGATCTCTTGTCCCAAACATTCCTCAGATACTTCAATACTTAACTGAGATGCTGGACAAGGGTCTCTCTTTTTTTATCCATCAAGATCCATGCCTCAGCTATCTCTGCTCATTACAACACGGATCCACCAATTTTTTCTAATCCCTTGCTCAAACAGTACCTCAGAGGGGCTAAAAACATAAGACCACCCCGTAGAGCACATACACCAACTTGGGACCTCAACTTTGTTTTGGAAAAATTAACTTTACCTCCTTTTGAGCCAGCTAACACAGCAGAAATAAAATACATCTCTTGGAAAACTGCTCTGCTACTGGCAATAACATCAGCACAAAGAGTTTCAGAATTACAGGCACTAATGGCAGTGGAACTTTTCCTCATCTTCCACCAGGACAGGGTGTCTTTAAGAACTAACCCTGTGTTTATGCCAAAGGTGGTATCAAGTGTGGCTCTAAACCAAACTATTCACTTGCCAACTTTTTATCCAAAACCACAGAACAAAGGGGAGAGACTACTACATTCTTTGGACATTCACAGACAGTTACGCTTCCACTTGGACAAAACCAAAGCTTTCAGAAAATCTGAGCAATTATTGGTAGCATACACTGCAGGAGCACAGGGAAAAGCCATTTCAAAGCAGACTATTTCCAAATGGATAGGACACTGTATAAGTTTCTGCTATACCCACCATGGGAAACCTGTACCTAGCAGCATTAGATCTCACTCCAGCAGGGCAACAGCCACTTCAACTGCCTACCTTAGAGGAGTACCTACCAAGGATATTTTGGAAGCAGCAACATGGAGATATGTGCATACTTTCACCAAATATTACAATTTGCATTTATACTCCAAATCCAGAGCTGGCTTCACCACTGCTGTACTGCAGGGCCTTATAGCCACCCCTAATGCCTTATAGATCCAGCCTCCCTACCTCAGCTTTGGGATTCCACCCAAGTGTAATGACTGCAGCAGTGTAACACGATGAACATAGTACAGTTTTGTATCTACCATAAATGTAGATGTTCGAGTGTAAACACTGCTGCAGTCCAGGTTACCCTCCCTCCTTCCCCTCTTACTTTCTGGTACTTACCTAGGCATCTACTCTTTATTACCTATGGGGAGTATTTGCTGGTAACTAAAAATGGTTGTTTGCTTTTCTTTTGTATTTTTTTTTATTAGCAATTTGTATTGCCTACCTATTTGGGGGCACCTGACATCTGGGGCAAGAAAAACTGAAGAAAATGGCGTCGGCTGCATCTTATATACCCCTGTCGCACTGACGTCAGGGAGGAGGTGACAGCAACCGATGCCGGGCCAAGACTTTGGAACTCTGGCTGACTGCGGGACCGCCTGACGGCAGGATAACCCAAGTGTAATGACTGCAGCAGTGTTTACACTTGAACATCTACATTTATGGTAGGTACAAAACTGTACTTTCCTGTAGGAAGAGTGGAAATGGTTTATTGTTTTATGACTTCCAGAAGCTGCAACAGATCTTAGCAAAGCTCTGTATGTAAAAGAAATCCCAAAGAGTGAATAGTTCACCAAATACCCAAACTTGCAGCAGCAAAACCAGATGAACAAAGGCAAAAGGCAACAGTCAATGATTGAGCAAGTTGTAAAAGGCATTCAAGAAAGCTTCAGTAGTAAAACACAAAGCTGGTTTATTAAAAGTTAATGTTTTCACAGTGATCCACATTGCTTCATCAGACAAAAAGTTAAAAGAACAATCCATATTTAAATACTTAACAAAACTAATTATCCAATCAAACAAAAGCAAGACAATCATCTGGCTTTATTTAAAGCAATAGACTTGTCATATATAAGCTGCATGTTTCGTTTCAAACCTCTGGATTTTAAAACTGGTTTTAATGGGACATGATCATTTAGTCCAAGTCCTCTATGTGCCCAAAGTCTCAGGATTCATTGCAACTCATTGTTTTCAGTTCTGTTAGAACGGTCACTTTTCCTCTGACTTTCAGGAACAACATGTAGAACTTGAAATAAAAATGTATGTTGTGTATCAGCTTGTAATGTATGGTTAGCCAGTGCACTATAATCATGTCCTGGCATATAGATGTCAGAATTGTGCTTACTTGTTCCTTCATTGATGAATATAGAGTCTTTAAACATCCAGAGACTGGGTATTTGTGGTAACTTAGAGTAGCAGCTGATTGTAATACACAAAATGTGGTATATGTAGCTCACTTGTCAACTCTGCTTTAAGTTTTATGTAGGGAAGACCAATAGGCATCTCAAGGAAAGGATAAGGGACCATAATTGCTGCACCAGGAAAGGGACATGATTATAGTGCACTAGCTAAGCATACATTACAAGCTGGTACACAGCATACATTTTTTTTTCAAGTTCTACGTGTTGTTCCTGAAAGTCAGAGGAAATATGACCTTTCTAATAAAAGTGAAAACATTGAGTTGCAATGGATCCTGAAACTTAGGGCACACAGAGGACTTGGACTAAATGATCATGTCCCATTAAAACCAGTTTTATAATCCAGAGGTTTGAAATTAAACATGCAGCTTATATATTATAGGTCCCTTGCTTTAAATAAAGTTAGATTGTCTTGCTTTTGTTTGATTGGATAATTAGTTTTAAGTATTTAAATATGGATTGTTCTTTTAACATTTCTGTCTGATGAAGCAGTGCGGATCACTGCGAAAGTGCTAACTTTTAATAAACCAGCTTTTTGTTTTACTGCTGAAGCTTTCTTGAATGCCTTTACATCTTACTCAGTAATTGACTGTTGACTTTTGCCTTTGTTCATCTGGTTTTGCTGCTGAAAGCTCTCTGTGTGTATTATTGACACATATGTGTGAGATTCAGGGTCAGTTGCTAGGAAAAGGGGCAGTATGGGAACCAGAAGTCAGATGACCAGATGTATGTGATGTCATTCTTTAATCCATGGCAAAAATGATGTTTTAATACTAGATGTGACTGAAGTCTCAGAGCAGTCTGTTTTTTGGACCCTGATAAGGAAGGACCCCCTCACCTACTTCATCTTGCCTTGCTCTAGTAAGTGACCAGGGAATAGTAGTTCTTTAGATCAGTCAGGAAAGTATAATGAGATTACTTAAGTACTGTTTTTCTGTATCTGTGTAAATCTATTAATGTGTGTTATTTAATGTTTCCTGTGTTTGAACCTCTGGTGTTTATTGTAAATAGATATTTAGTATTTTCATGTTCTTTTATTATTTATTAAATATATTTCAACTTTTCATTGTGGCTGGTCCTTTAGAGACTCTTTTAGCCTTTGGGAGCACTTATATCTATTTGGTGACTCTGTGGCCACTCCTGAAAGCCTTACTGCATTGGTCAAACACTATTATTTGTATTAATGTTAATTTCACTGAGTATAATTGGGTATCCTTGTAAGAGCCGTAGAGTAGCTGTCTTTGAAGTGTTTGGTGGCAGTGTAACTACTTTGTAGTCTAGGCAGAAGTGGGCATAGCTAGTAAATTTGTGCCAGCCTTACCCAGGTGTGTGTGTGCGCGTGTGTGTGTGTGCGCATGTGTGTGTGTGCGCGCGTGCATGTGTGTGTGTCAGCTGCTTGGAGCAGGGACATGAAGCACTGGTTTCACAGAAAGAATGGTGGAGGACTTGGCTTGGACACTCTGCTAAGTACTCAACTCTACAGCTGTGCCAGTGGGCTGTCTGGGATCTGGAGGGAGAAAAACCCAGACCCTGGAGTGTGTGCGTTTCCTGTGCACTCAAGTGAAATTCTGCTTGATGCAGAGTGCTGCATCTGGAAATACTGTGCGTATCTATTTTTGTTCCAGGTGAACATTGCTCACCAGTGTCAGTGGTGAGTATTCAGGCTCCTTGATTACTGGCCCAGAGAGGGGACGTCACAGTGACTATTGACTAGTTAATACTATCATCATCTATAGCTTTAGTTAGAAGAAAAGTCAAAGTTAATATTATCATTTATAAGAAGTTTTGAAAGGTAGGCATAGCTACACTCAGTCATGCCACTTTTGTTGTATAGTCTGTCTTTAAATACTCTGTAATAAAAGTTACTTATAAAAAAAATAAAGCATGGCTAGTATATGTGTTGTCAACTACTTGGTAGAAGGCATTCTTCGCTGCTTTGTAATTCAGCGCCATAAATAACATACATATGCTTTTGTGACTAAGCATGTGCCATAAATAACACATGCTTAGTAACAAAAGAGTTAGTCACAGCTGGTGTGTTCACCCTCGGCCGGTGTCTGAAGTCTTCATTTACTGTGGTTCACTTCAGTAGCATAGCTCAGACATGCACAATAACATCAGCAGAAGACAATGATGTGTATCCTGAGGTCTGCATTTCAGCATTTTACCTATTTTTTTTCTTTATGTAAGAAAATACTGCATGTTTCCTTTGTAGATTTTGTTATCCTTTATGGAATGATGAGAAATGGCTTTGCTGAGCATTTGTTAATTACATGTGTAAGTAGTAATGTTGCTAAAGGTGAAATTGTGCAACCAAAGTATTCTGAGATTTTTTAGTTTATAAGCATTAAATAACTACACAGCATTTTTTTTTCTATTTTTTATTTATTTATTTTTTAAGTAAATCAGTTGTGGCCGCACTAAAATCTGGTATGTATCTGTGTTTAACCACTCAGTGGTTATGGCTAACAATTACTATACAATTCCTTTTGCCTTTATCCACTTAGCACCTTTTCTTAAACTACAGTCAGAACAGCAAGCTATGTAGTATCACACTGTAGTATTTTGTAAATGCAACCAGTCGTAAACAAGTTTCCTTGATGCCAAAGATGTTAAACACAGCAGAATGTCTTTCCTTTGAAATGTGTCACTACTTAATGCTGTGACAAGTACATTCGAAGTATTTTGGTACAGTCTAGTTTGTAAACGGTAACGTTTACTTGCAGCCTACATACCGCCATCATTTTGCTGTTCATCTCTGTGTTTATCTGCACTACTATATACATCTGAGTCAGTGCAGTTTGACAGATGTACCCATTGCTGTCTGTTCTGTTTGGATTGTGTAATTTATGAATAAGTGCTGAACGTCTGTAGGCACTGCTTCAGTATCCACTGTAGTACTTCAGACAAGTGCATCCAACTAGAAGTAAGTTTACTTTGATAGCAGTAGATTTAAATCAAATATTTTAAACTCACGTGAAAATTTTATAGCTTGGTCATTCTTATGGTTTGAAAGTGGAAATTCATGAAAGGATCTCTGTATGTTGCTGTTCACACTACTCCATTTACGAATATATACTGATTGGGTAATACACTGAAAAGTACTTTGAGTTCTTCTGACTGTAAATAACCTCCTACAATTTCAGCCAATTTAAACAAAGTTATAGTTTTTCAGTTTAGATACACCAGTAATTAGACAAGTAGAAAAAAAAAAGTCAAATACTGCTGGTATGTTTGCCCTTGAATACTTGTCTAAATTTTTTCAACTGTTCTTTAAACAGATAATGGTAATACCTTTAAGGCATGTTCTAAGTCAGTGTACAGCTTTCAAGCTTCAGCGTGTCCACTAAGCTTGACTTAATACTGTAAGCACCTTAGGCCATAGCCGGCCTTGGGCACAGGCCAACTAGGTGGCCGCCTAGGGCGCCGCTGTAGCAGGGGCACTTTTCCAGTATTTATTTGGTGTAGATAGACCAGGATGAGTGTGCCGGGGGGGGGGGGGGCGCAGTGGAGCCCTTTTGCCTAGGGCACCAGTTGACTTGAGGCCTTTCCTAACTTTATGTACTCAGATATCAGCAGTGTTATATTTCAGTAGCGTAACATGATACATTTCACATATGCTAAACAGTTTTTAATAATTATACCTTGTTATGCATAAGACTAAATCCCTAACATATTAGCAAAAAGGGAATATCCATAAAGCTTAAGGCTTCAAAATCATTACAAGTAGGTGCAAACTGCTGGGTCCATGGTTTTGGAACCTTGACTGTTATTCATGTGACCCATATACAAGTAGTGGGACATGATCACTGGTAAAGCCAGACTGGGGGTGGGGTTAGATATGAGTCCTTAATGCTTGTTTGACCCACCCTAGGAGGAGGATTGGGTTTTCATCTGAGTGCTATCTGTAGTGAGTGCTGAGAGCCATAGTTCAGGTACAGAAGATGGAGAAGTGCAAACAGTTCATCCCCTTAGAATATATGTATGTGGTAGCACATACACTGCACTAATATCAAGGCATATTATAAAAGTTATTGTGTGGAGAGAACAAAGATGTGTCTCTTGCAGAGTCGTAGGAAGTAGAAGTTAATTCATTTGATCTGAGAGAAGAACTAGAGACTAGTATTTTTATTTAAAGAGAAAAAAATATTCCAAGGTTTTCTAGGGAAAACTCACAGGAGTAGCCTCTATCATAGTACAGAGTGCTGAAGGAGGAACATTTTCCTATCCTCTCACCTTTTTTCTGTTGTGGTGTTAAACCCAGTGGCTCTTGAGTAGTCCACCGCTTATGTTAATATGACCACAGAGATGTCTTTTCTTGGTTTACTGTTGTAGTATTACTAACTGATGAGAGATCCTTCCAAGGATAGAGGTACATCGGTCAGAGTAGCAGAGCCTGAGTGTCTTCCTCTCATGCCTTACATCTGACATATGACCAAAGTTTGAGAGGGCTAGGATATATCAGGGATATATTGGCACAAAATACCTCAAAGCTTTCTTGCCTTCAGCTTGAGCACTATACCTGCATTTCAGCTTCAATCTGTCAGCTGTACAGTCTGTGCCAGTTCAATTGACTTGGCATTCCCACTGGGGAGCCTTTCTCTTTCTTTCCATTTTGTAACTAAAATATTTTATTTCATGTCAACTAAGAGGGACAAGTGTAATTGTGGGACACAGATTCCTTGTAAGGACAACCACTCTAAATGTTTATTTTGTATTTGAGCCAGTTGTAATTATAAAGACTGTTCTATTTGTCAGCCCTTCTCCCTAAGACCCTTAGGAGCCTGTTGTCTTCTCTAAGAATTATCTAGTGAGCCAAATGTTAAAGGAGTTTGTACATGGTAAACTGGCAACTGAAACTTCCCAATTTGATGCCCCCCCCCCAGCCAAAGGAGAAGCTAAAAAAATCTAAGTCTGAGGTGCCTGCTGTCCTGTCAGACCCATATGTCTCTGTTGTACCTCTTGATGAGTCCTCAGACTGACTGGATATATTGCTTGCTTCCGCTGTTGCAACCCAGTAGGAGGCTGATAAGGTGCAGCCTTCTCTCATATCCAGCCTGACGGATCAGACTTCCACTTTGGCTGAGAAGGGGGATCCGCAGCTTATTATATCAGCGGGACCTGAGAGTATTTCTCAAATCCTTGTAAAGGAAGAAGCCCTTGGCTCCCTTATTGAGGTATGTCCGGGATCAGCCTCCTCATTATGTATAGGCTGATGTTCCTGCTCAAAAAAGGCAAAAGACTAAAAATACCTGTACCTCAAAACAGCCGGTCAAAGGTCATCAAAAGAAGTGATTTGATGTTTCTTGGGGACTCTTTAAAGCTATTATGTCCTTTAAGCCCCCCCAAAAAAATTTTTTTCTTCTCTTCTGCTCTTTCTTCCCCTAAGAAAAGACCTAAGATTCTTACTCTTATGCTGTTTCTGTGACATACACTTCCCATATTCATTCCCCTATAGATTTTGAATCTGAGGAAGAAAATGCCATGTTCCTTGGTCCTCCATTAGAGGAACTGTCTTTTGGGGACATAGTGTTAAAGAAGATGTAGCAGAATCCTAGCTGTCCCTCCCTCAAAAAAGCTGACAGATTTTAGAAAGTCCTTGACTTCCGTAGGTTTCTATACAAAAATCCTTCCTTTGACCATGCTGTAATTTCCCTGGTGCCTGATAAACCTACTAAGCTACTTGCTTCCTCTAACATTTTACCTAGTTGTAAGACTAGCAGATCAATAGATAGGTATGGCAAAAAGGGTAGTAGATCAATAGGTATGGCAAACAAGAGTATGCATTGGCCACGCTGTCCTTCCATGCCGTAAATTATCAGACTCCAGTTATCTGGTATCTGTCTTGAAGGACATGAATAAGCTATTTTCTGACATGCCAGAGTCAGACGACATAACTTCTGCAATTTCTGTTTTGAATTCTGCTACTGAAGTAGCCAGACAATCTAGAAAATGCAATAATCATGCAGCTGATGCAACCCATATAGCCTACAGATGCATCAGCTGCAATGATCATGCAGCTGATGCATCTGTAGACTATATGGGTTGTTTCCCTGCCTAAGAAACAACTGGTCAGCTTCTCAAAGCTCTGCCCACCCCCACCCCCCCAACTGATTCACTCTGACTGCTGATTGACTAACCCCAAGGAGGAAAATCAACAGTCAGAGTGAAGATTTCTTTAGTACTTTCTTGCCCATAGAAAGAAAGAAGAGCCTAACAATCTCATACTGTTAATGGACAGAGGCAGCTCCTAAATGCTTTATCATGTGCATATGCCACCTCAAATTATAAAGTGCATGACCCCAATTATTTTCACTAGGGCCTTCTATACTTATGTAAGGAATCTCCATGGCAATACCCAGATTTGCTCTGAGCTACTGCACAATGGTACCTCCTATACCAAGCCAACAGATATTGCCAATATACTGGCCGACAGATTCACTGCCAACTTTACCCCCCCTCCCCCAAAGGACCAATCACAATACCAGTAGAGTGCCAGGCACCCAGTATTACTGCTGCACAGGCTAAAACAGCACTGTCCAAGGCCAAGAATACAGCTTCTATGGGACCTGACAATATCCTTGGCTGTGTTCTACATGAACTACAGAGTGAACTGGCACTTCACCTCTGTACCCTGTTCAATCACAGCCTCACCTCAGGCTTTGTCCCTACTGAATGGTGCACTGATAGTCATCCCTCTCCACAAAGGAGGAGTGACTACAGACCCTGGAAACTATCACCCCATTAGCCTGATGAGTTTGATATGCAAAGCTATGGAATACATCATCATGGAACTAATAAACAAGGATATAGGGAATCTACAAACTCTGAATCCCACACAGTTTGGTTTTGTGAGGGGTAGATCATGCCTGCTCAACCTGGTCGACTTCTTTGAGTCAGTCACCAGAGCTGTGGATGAAGGCAAGGTGGTTCATACAGCCTACCTTGATCTGGCCAAGGCCTTTGATACCATTCCCCACTCAGGAATCATAGAAAAACTCACTAAGGTAGGCATTAACCCCTATATCACTAGGTGGGTTGCAAACTGACTCACAGAGCCCACAGTGTGAAAGTAGCTGACTCCAAGTCAGACTGCTGACCAGTCACGAGTGGAGGCCCCCAGGGTTTGATCCTGGGTCCTCTCCTGTTTGATATCTACTTCTCTGAAGTCCAGGCCAACACGAAAGGGACTCTGACAAATTTTGCTGACGATTGCAAGTTGGGAGCTATTATTAACTCCCCAAGTGATGTTGACATCCTACAGAAAGACCTCACTGAGACCAACGACTGGTGTCAGAACCATGGCTTTAAGCTCAATCCCTTTGGGAAAACCTGGATGTCCTTCAAGAATGCAACTGCAGTCCTTACATATGGGTTGTCCTGCCTCAGGCAGCCCTCGGTCGGCCGGATTCCAAAGTCTGGGTCCGGCGTCGGCTGATGTCGCCTCCTCCCCGATGTCAGAGCGGCTGGGGTATAAAAGCATCAGCCGACGCCATCTTACTCCGTCTTTCTTGCCGCGCGGTGCCCGAAGCAGACGCAAGTACCGGTCGGTCAGCACCTGTGTTTTACGTATGCGAAGTCATCAAAAAGCTAAGTACCCCGTTGGGGAACCTTTTCTTGCCTCAGCCGATGTCAGAAAAAACTGAAAAAGTTAATAACTGTTTGTCTTGTGGTAAACAAATACCTCATAAGGACTTCCATTCTTACTGCCTCCCCTGCCTTGGCCCAGACCACGATGTCTCGGCCTGTGCCGCCTGTGCTTTCTTCAATAAGCGCACTCTCAGGCGCCGGGCAGAGTTTGCTGAAGACTTTTTTGGTGATAAATACTCTTATAACATGCCGTCGGAACAACCGACACCACATATTTCCAAAAAACGGAAAGACCGGGACCGACATTCTCGGCCCGCGACTTCCACCGACACCACACCAAAAACTACCGTGAGTGCATCGGTCTCTTCTGAGGCGGTTGTTCCACCGCTCCGGACCGACGACACCGCTTTACCGATCACTCCGGCCCCGGAGCCTGCGCCGGTTGTTGATTTTTCCCCAGAAACTGAAGCCCAGGATTTGCCTGAGACCATACCTGTGGACAAGGTGACTCCAGCACGTGGGGCAGCTAGGCCCCCTATGTCTATGTCTATCAAGGCCTACACACGTGCTAAGGCTGCCAGCCAGGCTAAGTCTCACCCTCCTAAAGCTTTGCCTCAGCCAACTTCTGATAAACAAATTATGACTTTAGCTGCAGATTTAATTTCCTTAATCAGAGGCTCCCAGGCCCATCCTGACAGAGGTTCTCAGCCACCTTCTGCCAAAAGGCCCAGGGTTGAGCATACAGACACCCTTTCTTCAGATGAAGCCTCTGGTGACTCTGATCACTCAGATACCCAGGAAGAGTCCTTCCAGGTCTACGAGGATTCTGATGCCGAGGAATCTATTCCTTCTGCCTCTCCTCCTGAGGATATTTCTTTTGGGGAAATTCTCCACTCCATGAGAGAGCATTTTCAGTGGCAAGGTCAGGAATTCTCCGACTCCAGGAAGCGGCTGCGTACCTTCCTTAAGCTTCCCCAACACAGGCCTTTAGCTATCCCTCCAGTGTTAGATGTACTGGATGATGTGTACTCAGATTCGAGTGCTTCTCCTGATTCTCTCTCCCCTGCTCCTGTCAAGCCGGACAGATACTACAGGGTTCCTGAAACTCACAAACATTTATTTAAGGCCCACTCTGTTGATCTAGAAACAATTTCCCAGGGGCCCAAAGGGGTGGCCACATCCACGGCCAAAAATCCTTTGCCCTCAGACAGGGAAGCTAGGTCCCTGGAGAGGTGGGGGAAAAAAGTTTATACCTCATCCACTCTTGCCATGAGAGCCCTTAATTGCCTTTTTCATATGTTTCAATATCAGGATTTCTTGATGGATGATTTGCAGAAAAAGTTAACCTCTCCTGAGCCTTTAGACAGAAAGGCCCTGCAGGATTTGGTCCATAACACTCAGCAGGTTAGCAATCATTTTCTTCAGTGTGGTTATGTTGCATTGGAAGCTTCATGTAGGGCAGCTATGACAGGGGCAGTCATTCGTAGACATGCATGGTTGAAAGAACAGGCATTGCCAGATCATGTTAAAGTAAAGCTTCTAGATGCACCTCTGGAAAAACAAAAGCTATTTGGTGCTAATGCTCAGGATGTGTTGAAATCAATTGAGGAAAAGGCTAAATCAGTGCAAACAGTCAAGGATTTCCTCCAGGTTCAGCCACCAAGGTTCAGCAGGAATTGGCCTACTAAGAATTGGTCCTTTCCAGACACTGACAAGTTTCAAAGGGGAAAAAACAGGTGTACCCGAGGAAGATGGCAATACAGAGGCTCCTACATAGGACGCCAGTGGCAACCGACTAATCAGAGAGGTGGCGCAGGGACATCCCCTGCTCCACAGGGACAATCACAATGACTTGACTTTGACACCGCCGACCAAGGCTCAAAGAGAAGCACCTTTAGGCGGAAAATTATCCTTATTTTCAAAAAATTGGCACATTTTAACAAAGGACAAATGGATACTGGACATAATAGACCAAGGCTACAGGTTCCACTTCCATACTTTACCAACAAGACAAGGCATGCCAAACCTGCCACAAAATCAAAGGGCAGAGGCATTCAAACAAGTTTCAAAGCTGATAAAAATCAAAGCAATCGAAAAGGTTCCTCCTCAGGAACAAGGCCAGGGATTTTACTCAAGGCTGTTCCTTGTTCCAAGAAAAGAAAAGCAATGGAGGCCTATACTGGACTTGTTCGCTCTAAACACTTTTCTCATTGTACCAAAATTCAAAATGCTGATGCTACAGCAACTCCTTCCCATGCTGGGCAAGGGGTCTTGGCTGGTTACTCTGGACCTCAAAGAGGCATACCTGCATGTCCCAATCAGACACAGTTGCAGAAGATACCTCAGATTTCTTGCAGGGTCAGAGCATTATCAATTCTCAGCATTGCCTTTTGGCTTATCTACTGCGCCCAGAGTATTCACAAAATGCCTGGCATCAGTAATTGCGCACTGCAGACTCCAGGGGATACAAATATACCCTTACCTGGACGACTGCCTTATACAAGCGGACAGCAAGCAAGCCTTGACAAAAAACTTGAATTATGTCATTTACTTACTACAGGCTTTGGGATACACAGTCAACTTACAAAAATCAAGACTACTGCCATCCCAACAAATAATTTTTCTAGGAGCCAAACTAGACACAGACTCACAAATGGCTTACCTCACAGAAGAGAAGCAAGAACAATTACCACATTACTGCAAAAGCCTAGCAAAGCTCACCCAGATGACTGCAAGGAAAATCCTGCAGGCCCTGGGTTTCATGGCATCTTGCATTCTACTGATTCCACTGGCAAGACTACACATGAGAAAACTGCAATGGTACCTAAAAAGTCTATGGTCTCAACACAGCCACAACTTAGAAGCAATTATCCCACTCATCCCATGTCTAAAAAGGGAATTTTTGTGGTGGGCCCAAGCAAGCCAGTCAAACAAAGGTATGCCTTTCAACAAACCTCAAACAAGCCAAACCATTACAACGGACACCTCAGACCATGGATGGGGGGCGCACATGGAGGGCAGATGCATTCAAGGGCAATGGACCCCCCAGGAAGTACATCTACACATCAATCAAAAAGAGATGTTAGCAGTAATTCATGCAATCGAGGCCTTCGGAAAATATCTTCAACAAGGCCATCTGCTAATAAAGACAGACAACACCACTGTTATGTGGTACATAAACAAGCAGGGAGGTACCCATTCTTACCTCCTTTGCAGACTAAGAATGACTCTTTGGGAAAAGTCCCTGGAACTGAACATACAGCTGCAATCCCAGTTTGTTCCGGGCAGGGACAACGTTCTGGCGGACAGTCTAAGCAGAAACATCCTGGACCCGCACGAATGGATGTTGCATCCAGACATTTTTGCTCAAATAACCCATGCATGGGGGAGGCCGGACATAGATCTCTCTGCCTCCCACCTCAATCATCATCTGAAAAAGTTCTGCTTGAGGACACAGCATCCACAAGCCTGGAGAATAGATGCTCTCTCATTCAGCTGGAACTCTCTAACAATCTATGCATTCCCACCTCTACCATTAATGACCAAGGTGTTACTGAAGATCAAAGCAGAGCAGGGGCGCCAATATCCTAGACCTGGTCATTACCAACATGGGAGATAGATGCTCCACACCAGTGGTCACCCCCTCATTAGTCAGGTCTGACCATAAGCAAATCACCCTTGACATCCACATCCCACCCCCACCCCCCAGTAAGGAAAACTCTGTAAAAAAAACTTCTCCAAAGCCAATTTCATGCTACTGAAGTCAGAAGTGACAAATTTCACAACACCCACGCAAACGGGATCTGGAAGTTCGACTGCAGAATCCTACACTAAGGCACTGTACGAGCGCATCTACTCATGCATGAATCGTGCCATCCCAAATAGAACCAAGATGCTCTTCTCCAAAAAAAGGAAGCCAATCTGGTGGTCCCCTGCTATAAACAAACTATACAACAGAAGGAAGAAACTGTTGCAGGAAAGAGGAAAATCCCAGGATGCAAAAAACTCCCTCACTAGCCTCAGTAAGAAGCTGAGATCCCTCATAAAATCCTCAAAAGCTAGTTACGAAAATAAAATTGCCAAAGATTCCCAAGACAACCACAAGGCATTCTATATTTATGTCAAGAATCTAAATGGCAATGCTCAGATCTGCTCTGAGCTACAACAGAATGGCATTAAATATACTGATTCCCAAGGATATTGCCAATATCCTGGCAGATTGATTTAGTGCCAACTTCACTCCCCCCTCTCACCCCCTATAGGGCCCATCTCAATACCAAAAGATTGCCAAATTCCGATAATCACAGCCACACAGGTAGAAACAGCACTCTCCAAAGCTAAGAATACAGCATCCATGGGACCAGATGACATTCCAGGCTGTGTACTACATGAACTACAAAATGAACTGGCACCCCACCCAAGTGTCATGTTTAATCATAGCCTCACCTCAGGCTTCGTGCCCACTGAGTGGTGCACAGCTACAGTTATCCCACTCCACAAGGGAGGATCCGCCTTGGATACCGGGAACTACCGTCCCATCAGTCTGACAAGCCTGATCTGCAAGGGCATGGAACGCATTATCATGGAACTTATAAACAAAGACATTGGCAACCTCCAGACACTGGACCCCACCCAGTTTGGGTTTGTGAAGGGCCGATCTTGTCTCCTGAATCTGATTGACTTCTTTGAATCGGTCTCCAGAGCTGTGGACGAGGGTAAGACGGTCCACACAGCCTATCTGAACCTCATCAAGGCTTTTGACACCATCTCCCACTCTGGAATCATAGATAAACTTACTAAGCTGGGCATAAATCTCTACTTCATTCGATGGGTTGCCAACTGGCTTACTGACAGAACCCAGACTGTAAATGTAGCTGACACCAAATCCAGCTCCAGACAAGTGACAAGTGGAACACCTCAGGGTTCAGTCCTGGGACTGCTTTTGTTTGGCATCTACATCTCTGAAGTACAGGCCAACACTAAGGGACTCTGGCTAACAAAGTTTGCAGATGACTGCAAACTGGGAGCCATTATTGAATCCCCAAATTATGTGGATATTCTACAAAAGGGCCTTACAGAAACAGATGCCTGGTGCCAGAGCCATGGGCTCAAACTTAATGCCAAGAGATGTATAGTTATCCCCTTTGGAAAAAAAACATGTACCCATGAACTACCACATAGGTGGCAGGATACTAAACATTGAAAGTGTGATGAGAGACTTAGGGACACAAGTGGACAGTGGTCTCACTTTCGATAACCACATCTCCACAACAGTCAGGAAATCCTTCTACGTGGCACACCACATCACTAAGGGCTTTTCATCCAGAAAAAAGGAGGTCATTGTCCCACTGTACTCATCCCTCATTAGACCCATTATAGAGTATAATGCCCCATTTGGTATGTACCTCACAAGACATCTGCAACAGCTGGAAAGGCCACAGAAATACCTCACTAAAAGAATCACAGGCCTAAAGCAGATGCCATATGCTGACCGTCTAAAAAACTCCAGCTATACTCTGTGGCATATCGTCTACTCAGAGGTGATCTCTGCTTAACATACAAGGCCATGTCAAACCCTGAGCTGTTGAACATGCTCCACTTAAAGAAATCCCAATCCCTCAGAGCCACACGCTCCAGAGATCTAAACTTTATCATCACAATGAACAAAACATGCTGGAGGGATAGGTTCCTGACCCAGAGACTCCCCATACTCTGGAATAGACTGCCCATACATGTCAAGCAGAGCGCCTCATTGGCCCTCTTCAAAAGGAACCTTGATGATTGGATGGGATATAGGAAATTCACCCCAGGGATCATGTCAGTCACCCTGCTAGACAGGGGCCCAGAGAAGTAAATATTGTGGGAAAAAATTTCCAGGGAATTGTTATGGCTAGACTTGCATAGGCCTTAGGACCGATAGCCTAGTACCAACCTATGAACCTATATCCCCACTTTATATCCCAAATACAACTGTATACAAAAATAGGGAAATGGAGGAAAGGTGCACCTACTGCAACAGTGAGGAACTTAAGTATCTAGTGTTATGGTTAAGTGCAACTTACACAACTGTACTGTGTTCATCATTCTTACTGTTGCAGTAGCCTTCACATTACAGGGGTTGACTACAAATTTTTCCAGTTGGGGAGGAGGGATATGGATCTAGGAGCCCGTGGAAAATGGTCATAGCAAAGTTAGCCCTGGAGCTTGAAAAAGAGTCTGGTATATAATACTTTGTAAAAGTATGTACAAAGGACCATACAGCTGCATCTAGAATGCTTCTACAGTCCACCCCCTTTCCAAGATGCTACTGAAGAAGACAAGGCTGTTGTGGAATGTGCCTTGATACTCCCTGGAATGGATTTGCCATATGATGGGAATGACAAAAAAGCAATAGCTGAGAACAACCTCTTGGAAATACTCTGTCTAGACACAGTGTGTCCCTTTTTTGTCTGTTGATAAGAAATAAATAGCTGATTAGCTTTTCTAAATGGCTTAGTTCTGTCAAGATAGTACCTGAGCTGCCTGTGTACCTCCAGAATGTGCAGAATCTTTTCTCTCTGTTTGTTAGATTCTGGGTAGAAAACTGGGAGGTGGCTTGATTCAAAGTAAACCCTGAAACCACTTTGGGCATGAGTGAGGAGTTTGTTCTTAGAGAGACCCTACCACTTTGGAAAATCGGATAGGACTCACCCAGCATGAGTCCGATGCTCTTTTTGCAGATGCCAGAGCAGTGATAAATATAGTTTTCTAAGTCAAGAACCTTAAGTCAACTTGATATGCAGGTTCAAAAGATGACACAGTCAACTTCTCCAGCACAAAGATGAGAACCTAAGGAGGAGCACATTGTTTACAAAGAGTTCTCAGGTGTAAAACTCCTTTCAGAAACTGTTTTACCACAGAGACAAAAGGGGAGGATCCATGGACAGACATGCTGAAACGGTTGCAAGATGAACGTTTATAGAGGAATAAGCAAAGCAGAGGAAAGTAACTCTCACAAATATTTGAGCGCAGTGATACAAAGTCCTTGATGGCCCCTGATTATTGGCTAGGCACCAACTAGAAAATTGCTTTCACTTATCAACACTGGGTTTTCTAGGTGCAGGCTACATTGTCTTCTTTAGTACCTGCTTGCATGTGGCATGAAATAAATGCCTAAAAGGCATTATAATGTAATCATTCAGGCTGTCAGTTGAAGTTGATTGAGATTGGAGTGTATCAAGCTGACCTGTGTGAGTAGATCAGTCTGTGAAGAAATTTGTGATAACTGTAATTGGCCTGTTCCATAAGAAGGGAATACCAGTGTTGCCTGGGCCAAAAGGTAAGATCAGGTTTCATTTGAATGTAGTTTTTTTAGACATAAATGCAATATTCTCTTTGTATAAGTCTAGAAATGCAGCCGTATTAAAACAGATGTATATCTTCATTTTATGTTTTTGGATTTTACATCCAGTTTCAGTAACGGATACAAATGAGCTCAGAGAAATAACCTTTAGATAAGAAATAAATGTTCTAATAGAGTGTGGAGTAAGTACATTGGGTACAGACCAATCTTGTTTAGCTGGTACAAGGATTTGAAACCAAGGTTAAAGAGGTGTGTAGAACTTGTAGAGAAAATTTACAGGTTTTTTTTTTTGTTTTTGTTTTTTTTTATAAAAGATAACTTCAGACACAGAAGACAGTGAGTTCAGACTGATAACCCTGAAAGTCATTGCAGTGCAGTCTACAAAAGTTTGTTAAAGACACTTGAGACTGAGTGCAAAAGTCTGGTCAAGTTTCAATTTTAAGAAAATATAGAAAACAGGGCAGTTAGTATTAATTTTGCCGTTGAGAAGAAAAGGAACAGTTCTGAATACAGAAGCTAAGGATAGTATAATTGTCTGATTCAGTTACTGTTATTTGAGACAGTTAAGATTTGATACAGATATTGTTGACATCTACCTCCACTGTATGCTGCTACTACGTAATAAACCACCTTCATCAGATCTTGTGTGCAAACTTTTATTCTAAAAGTTGCAAGATAGTTTGGCACATGAGAGACTGGTACTTGTTTGACGCAGTTCTAGGTAATTAATAGACATTCATTATAGTTCTTAACAGCTTCATTCTAGTTTCTTCCAATCATTTCCAGTATCCTACAATTCTTTCAGTTCTTACAAGGACATCACAATGATTTTTGGGCATATCCTTTTGGATGTTCAGAATTACTCTGGATATGAGTGAAAAGGGTGGAAATGCGAAAAGGAACATTCCCTTCCAAGGGAATGAAAATGCATCTGTTTTCCAGGCTTACTTCCAAGGAGCCCTGGAGCAAATTTTGTTTAGTTATCTGTTTTGCAAGGAGGCAAACAGATTTATTTGAGGTGTTGCTCGCAACTGTGGTCAGTTCTTGGAAGACCCAGTCATTCAGATTCCATTCATGAGGGTCTGTCTTGGTCCTGCTTAGCTTGTCTGCCACTGTGTTTTGCTGTAACAGAATGCAAGATCCTTGGAAAGTTAAGGAATGCTGAGGAGTTAACTCCCAAGCCATCCTAGCCAGCCTGCATAGGCGGTACAAACTTTTACCTCCTTGTTTATGTACCACATGATTTTGTGGCCCATCCATCCATCCTCAACCCATTTTTGCACAAAGGGTCGGGGTGTCACTTCAACAGTGGTAATCATCTTGAGCCAAGGTTTTACATTGCCGGGTGGCTAGCCCTGACTGTAGTATTGTCTGTTATCACTTGAAGAGGTCCAGGGGACTATAGCTGATGGAGAAACTTCAAGGTATGGATTACCACCAGTGTCTCCTTTATGTTGATGTATTTTGATGTATTTTGGTCTTTCTGAAAGTCTCCATAGGCCTTGCACCTTTATCCCCATGGAAACTGCTCCCCAAGCAAAACCATTTGCATCTATGGTGATGCGAGTTTGGGGTCTGAGGATAGAAAGGCAGACTTGGGTTCAGCTGAAGTTATCTGCACCAATGTGGTTCCTGTTTCAGAAAGCCCCAAACTGGAATTGGATACTCCAGAGAATATAGATGTTGGGTCCATGAAGAGGAGGAGGTGGGGGAGACCAAAAAAAGTTCAGTCAAGAGAAATAAATCAGAAAGCTGAAGGAGACTCAGCTTTTCAGCCTTCCTTCAGTAAACAGGGCTAGGGAGAGACTGTGCTGGTGAAACTATTCCCACTGCTTCAAATAAGTATATATGAAAGATAGAGTTGTCCAGGGGTTGTTTAAAAGAATAAGGAGAAACTTAAGATTTGAACCAGATGTCAGTGGTGAGAGATGGTGAAGATGTGGGGGAAGGTGAAAAGTAAAGTAAACTTTAAAAAAAAAATAGAATTGCAAGATATTAATTTCATTATATTATGGTTAAGTACTTGGACTGCTGAGGCATGAGAAGTGATGCAAAAGGTTTGAGTTATGTTGAATATGATAAATTAGTGAGAGAACTGATGTATCAGTTTAATTTTATGTTTCATCTGCCAGAGAGAGAGGATGGAATGCAAAACATGACTGCAAGAGAATGGAGAGATTTTCATTTTTAAAAAGTTTTTCTGATTTAAATTGCATGTTATATTTGTAAAAATATAACAAAGAATATAGTAAGTATTGTTAGCAGCCCTACATTTGGGGGGAGGGGTTCATTGAGTGCTTGTTTTATAAATTAACCAAAACAGTGGGTAAGAAAGTAATTAAATGTATAACAAACCAAGAGTAGCACTGTATACAAGATAACAAAAAATGTTAAACTGTGTAAGTAGCCATTTTAAAGGGAATTATCAACATCTGTTGCAGTTGAAGAGAAGCAGATCTTAGGGTACACAGTGTGTGCTCTACAGAGAATGGCAGCTCTGATTGGTGGAGATGAAATAGACTAATAAGAGAATAAATAAGCTCAAAATAAGGCACTCATTAATCAGAAACTGACTGGATGTTGTGTATTCTAAGTGACTTTTCCAGTAGCTTCTCAAGAGGGCCAACAGTTTATGTTCAAAGGGACTATAATATGCAGTTTATCGAGAAGGGAAGTTGAACAAAAAAAAAAAAGAAGAGGCTAAATATTGGTTTCTAAATGGAGCTATTGCCCCAGTGTCTGCAGTAAGAGAAAAGAAAAACCCCCAAAACATTTATAGCATTAGTTTAATAGTTAAGATTGCTCAGGACTTTCTTTTTAAAGGTAGCAAAAAACTAATATTTAACTAAATGTAAATGTATTCAAGTAGTTTTCTACATTAGGGTGGGAAATAGAGCTTAGACAGCAAGAGATGCATTCGATTTACAGTAGGGGTAGGGAAAAAAACATGCACTAAACCATAAATATTCTCAACTGTTTAATAGGTGAAGCCCAAAGTCTTTGTGAGCTGCCAACAAACTGGAGCTTTAGATTCTAGCTGGAAGAGTTGTATTTTTCTTTCTTTTTTAAATTGTATATAGTTCTGGGTAATTTTTTGCTTAGGAGGATGGTGTTATCATTTGCAGCGTTTGAAAAAAAAAAAAAGATTTTAAAAGGGATGAGAAGTTTTTAATATTATTGAAGTTGTGCTTGCCATCTACAAATGTGTTTATATAAGCTGCCAGATAGAATATTATGTGAAAAACAAATGGGTCTCATAAATATAGTAGAAGTGATGGAGAAGGAAATACGGGAGAAGAGAAATAGAAAATACTTAAAGGGTTGTCAGAAGTTAAATCACTACAAAATAAGAAGGGAATGTTTTAGAACTGGAGGAGGCAAAACAGCTGCAGACTGTTAACAAAAAACAGCTGAACATTTAAGTAATATACAAGAGTTAAGAAAAAAATGCTGTTAAGCATCTATTTCTTGGAATCCGTCACAGAGCACATAAATTATTAGCTCAACAACTAAGGCAACAGAAATAATGGTAGGAAAGCTCAGGGACCCTATGACAAGAAGAATAACTATAGAGATCCTGAGAAAATAATGGAAGCATTTTGATAATTATACGAGCGTGTATGTACAAGGCAAATGAATGGGAAGGTCTGAATAAGGTGCATTTGGAAATATTTATGAAGAGTTATGATTTACCAATGCTTTTCTGATGGTAATCCAAGCCTGCGTAAACTACAAGTACTGTTGGTGACACCGTGATGGGTTAGGAAAGTAAACCTGTCTTTTTTTTGTCTGTGAATTGCTTAAACTGATGAGCTGCTTTCTGATTTACCTGCTCTGTTTTATTTTCTGTTTTAAGAAATCTGCTTGGTCTGGTATGCTTGTTCTATGTGGGAGATTGACACAAATTATCTAGGTTGCACATTTTACATTTTTTTTCTATTGCTTAATTTGTTTCTTTTTTTTTCAAAACAAGTTTATTGTTTTAACATATAAGAGAAATATCATAATTTTATACAAATAATTAAAAATAGGTATTATTATAATATTCAACAAAACAACTAAAGTATTTACAAAGACATCCACTACAATCAGATCAATTAATTAAACTAAAATACTGTGCTATTGAAATTAGAATTTTTTTAACAAATTTTGTAAATTATCCCGTACAATAAAATGTGATGTTTTTCTAGTTGTTCTCATTCTAATTGTGCTTATTTCCATATGACACATTATATTCATAAAATTTTTAAATTAATTGAACGAAGGAGGTGTATCTGAAATCCAATTTCTAGTTATTATTTTCCTAGCCACTGCTAGGATAGACCATAACAAGGGAAGCTTAATCTTTTAACACATTGAGGTACAGGTGTGTTGAATAATATAAGAGACTTAGAAATAATGAAATTATCTGTAAAAAGAGCCTGCAAAAATTCATTAATTGACTTCCAGTATTCTTTCAACTTCATACAGTCATAAAACATATGAGCCCAGTCAGCATTAATTTCTACATTACATCTCTTACATAGATTATCTTTATTATTAATTTTATTCATCATCAAAGGTGTATAAAAGGTCTATGTAAAAATTTCCATGTATAAAGTCTCCAGACAATGGAAGATGTAGTTCTATAAGCAGATTCCAATATATATTGTTTATCTTGTTGAGTTGGTGGGTCCCCATTAATAGAGGTGAAATAGTTCCAGTATGAATCTACATTGTAAAAAGTTTCTTGTCTGATAATTTTATGTATATATGAAAGTTTACCTTTATCAGAAACTTTATGCTGTAAATTTATTATCAAGTAATCAATCAGTTTTGGAATAGATTCTTTAACTGTTATAGACATTAGATCTATTCTATCAATGAGATGTTGTCTAAAGATCTGAACCTCTAACCAGCAAGTTTCTCTTAGATCAAATTCTTGTTTTAAGAAATCTAGATTTTTAACTTTATTATCAGATATCAGCTGATACCAGTACTTTAGATTATTATCTATAGCTAAATGAGCTCCTTCACTTAATTTGTTTCTTGAGTGATACTTAAATATACAGTGAATTTATGGGTCTTTGTCTTTTCTGATAAGACTCCAAGCCTGCATAAACTACAAGCACAGTTGGGGCCCTGGCCCACCTACCCTCCCATTCCTTGATCTGCTTTTTAAACCTGGTGATTTTAAGCTGCCCACCTTTACTATAAATTGACCTTTATAAGCTCTTCCCATTCTGCACTACTGTTAATATCTTGAATTATTTTTTTTGCTTTTCCTTGTGCTTATTTTGAAAAAAAAGTGTATCCTGCCTGTCATTGCTTTTCTACTAATTTATTTCCTCTGAATTTGTTATCTAGCTAGCTGTTGAATGTCTTTTTACACTCTAGCAAGCCGTTTTCTGTTTTTCCATCTAGTGCACCAGGTGGTAGCCTAGTCTGTTTAGGTTGATGAAACACACTTTAGATTTCTGTATGTATTGCCTGGAAGGGTGTATTAATCAGCTTATCTTGTTTTTAGTGCCTTTATACATTCTGTGCAATTGAAATTCTGTACAACTGACTGTCTCTTGATCAATTTCTACAAAGCAAAGTATTTTTTAGTGAATAATCACACTTTTATAAGCTGTTTAAAGTACACAGCTGTATCTGTATCTTTAAGTGTATTTGTGGTAGTATTTCATTCCGGGTATTCCTTTATTGTGCTTTTACATTAGGAGGACTGGGGTCATTCATCTAGTGGCAGTAGGTATTTACCTGGTCTATCTGAGTTGGGAAGCACACAAAAGGTCTGTAAGTGTGGTTGTTTTACTGGCCAGAGGGCTCAGTCAGTTTTCTGTACTTCCAGTGCTGGTTTCAATTCGGTACATTTGCACAGAGCTGTTTGCTGTGCCAGTGCCCTGTACCGGCACAAACATCTTGAAACATTTCTTGTTTTCATTATACTGTGAAAGTTTACTGTATTTAGTTATCGTATTATAGCACCCAGATCTGTTGCTCAGTGAGCATCTGATGTGGTGGGCAGCATCACTGGTTAGGTTAGCTGCAGATTACACCACATAAGCACACCTTCCTCATCCGGTTACAAACACCCTCCACTCCTATCCTTTCAAGTACACATTAGAGCCTGCAACCATGAGTGGGCACTTTCCTGCTATCTCTGCATCCATCTTGGTGGACTTTGGTATCCTGAGGCAATGTAACAGTTGCCTTATGTACACTGACTTACCACTTGATTCTTGAACAGACAAGTACAGTATATGAGAGATGTATCTACACATTGATATTGGAGGTTAGATTCCCACATACAGACGCAAAAAACAGCAAACAGTTTGTCGGCAACTCACACACCACTCACCGCACCCACAAAGGACAACAAACCTAGACCCACATACACGGAGGTGCTCACATATAACTTACCCAAATCTCAAAGGCCTCTCAGGCACAGTCCTCAGAGACTCCACATGTACGCAAACAAGACAATTCCCATCACAACACACACAAAGCCACACCTGATTGTGCCTCAACTGCCCAGCCCATAAGGCGAGAACACTTCAGGACCCAATATTCTAGTTATAGGAGACTCCATTATGAGACATGGATACCCCCCTTACCAAGCTGGATAAGGGGAAGGTTACAGTTAGTTACCTTTCAGGGACCAGGATTCGCGAAATCACAAGCACACAGTTCACTTACCCCTAAGTACCAATATGACTCAGTCATAGTCCGTATGGGTGTGAATGACCTGAGACATACCTCCTTGGTCTATATGGAGAGACACATAATTAAGCTCTCAAAATGTGTCACAGGCAGGTATGAGCCTAGCATTGAGCAGTATTCCACCATCTCCAAGGATGATGCCACAATACCAGCAGAAAATGATTGACTTTAACAATTGGCTTAACTACTGGTGTCATTCCAAAGGGGTCCGATACTTGTCAGTGTGGGAGGACATGGTTGATGGGTCATGCTGCTTTGCCAGGGATGGTCTTCTTCTGTCTCAAGAGTTTTGGATATTGGCCAAAACATTATGCACACCTAAAGTGCCTATTTAGACATTGCCAAACAGACAAACTTTCCAACATAACAAAAGCTACTCAGGACAAGAAGTCTCAACAAGAAACTGTGCTACCTGGTAGGAGTCATCACTCTGGAGAATGCTGATGTCTGTGCAGTTACTGAAACATAGTTCAAAGCCATGGAAAGCTCTGTGGCAGTGCATGGCTATAATGTCTTTCATAGATTCCGACCACCCACTGAACATGAAAGAGCAAAAAGCGGAGGTGTATTTGTCTTCATAAAGGATAAGCACACCTCAAGGCTGGTCACACAATGTGACATGCTTGAGCTACTACATCTCCAACTAACAGTAGTGAAAAATCCATTATCATAGTCTTGCTAGCTAGAGGTCCCCAACTATGAACCTGGAAATCCATACATCATACCTGAAGTTATTAGAATCACTCACCATCCAACCCAGTACCATACATACTCATGGGTGATTTTAATGGCCTCTCCATTAATTGGGAGGCGTACATGACCACTAACATGCAGACCAAAACATTTCTTGACTTTGTAAATTCAAATGCCCTGGTGCAGCTAGTCTGCACTCCCACTAGGGGAACAAATATCTTAGATCTGGTACTCGCAAATATGACAGAGTGCTCCACCCCCCAGTGTCATGTCCTCACTAGTAGTATCAGATCACAAAGCGGTATCCCTTTAAGTAAAGGTAAAACTACTCCCCCACCTAACCCCAAAAACTTTAAGAACTTCTATAGGGTAAATTTTCCCTTATTAAGGGATGGCATAGCTAGTTTCCAAGCTTTTCCAAGTCCAGAAAACAGAAACCTATCCAGAGGCATGCACAAAAGCCTTGTATGACCATATAAACAACTGCATAAAAACAGCAGTACCAGATCAAAATAAACCCAGGTCAAGCAGCAAAAAAAACAAGCCATCTTGATGGCCCCCTAGTATTAATAAGTTGTACAACAAATGAAAGAAAAAATCCTGTCGAGAAGTAAGAGGGAATGTGCACAACAGAGAAATATGTCCCTCATTAGTCTAAATAAGCAAATCAGGGAAGTAGTCAATTCTCTAAAAGTAGACTTTGAGGTAAAAATAACCTCCATAGCTAAGGATAACTATAAGGCATTTTTCAGTTGTGTCTACAGTCTTAAGGGGCAACACCCAACAGTGTGCAGAATTAGTTGATTGTAGATGGCATCACCTGTACTCAGCCAGAAGACCTAGCAAATCTACTGGCCAACAAATTCAAATCAAATTTCACCTCACCATCACCTACAGTTCTACTTCCAAAAATACCCTCACCACTCCATCGCCAATTATCATTAAAGAACAGATTGCCACTGTGCTCTCTAAAGCTAGAAATGCAGCTTCAATGGGCTTGACAGTATACCAGGTTGCCTCTTAAACAGCTTGAATCAGGACTTATCTGGCCCATTAGGCTTTCTATTTAACCACAGCCTCCAAATTGGCTTTGTCCTGATAGAGTGGAGGACAGCAACAGTTATCCCTGTGCATAAAGGGGGACCATCTACTGATCCAGAAAATTGTAGACTCATAAGTTTGACTAGTCTTATTTGTAAAGCCATGGAAAGAGTAATCATGGACCTGATAATGACATAGGAGATCTCCAAACACTGGACCCAACCCAGTTCGGCTTTGTCAAGGGTAGGTCATGCCTATTGAATCTGGTGGATTTCTTAGAGAGAGTAACTAAGGCCATGAACGAGAGTAAAACGGTACATACCACCTACATTGACCTCGCCAAGGCATTTGACACAATTTCTTACAACTTACAAAACTGGGCATAAATCCCTGTGTCACCAGATGAATATCCAGTTGACTCGTGGACAGGACACGTGGTTAAAGTGGGTGAAACCATATCCAGCAGGAGACCAGTTACTAGTGGTGTGCTACTGGGCTGAGTACTGAGAAACACTCCTGTTTGGAATATACGTCTCTGAAATCAAGGCAAATGTGGAAAGCATCTGGATGACAAAGTTTGCCAACCACTGCAATGAATCTCCCAACGATGTGGATATCCTTCAGGACTGTCTAGGTCAGACAAATGATTGGTGCCAGAACCATGGCCTAAAACTAAATGTAAACAAATGCATTATCCCCTTTGGAAGTCAAATACCCTTGCAAATTACAACATTAATAGCACACCCCTTAGAGTAGACTCAGAGGTGAGCGATCTAAGTATCCAGATGGATAGTCATCCCTTATACCCTACACACCCAGACGCTCCCTCAGATCTGAGATCAAAACCTCCTACAAGTGCACAAACCCTCACATCCCCCTTGGACAATTACTACTATCCTACACCATAGCCAAACTATGGAACTCTCTTCCCCCTCCACTATGCACTGTACCAAGCCATAACAACTTCAAATCCACCCTGCACTCTCATCTGTCCTCCAAATGGGAATGCCCTTCTCATGCTCCTACCTAAACATCATGCTAACCTAAACGCCCCCTACTCTTAGACCCATGACCCCTGTTTGTAGGGATCAGTACACTATTCCTGCCATAGAACATCTGATTATCTCTGGTAATGAAGTTATCCCCCTTTCTCAGTAGTATTCTATATGGTATAAGTCTAATACATTGCACTCTATATGTATTAACACCACAATGCTTAAATGGCCTGTCTAATTCAATAATTACCCCAAATACTATTCTTTACTAGTAATGGTTAAATAATTCTTAATCTTAAAAATAATCTTATCTTGTATGTCCTATTTTTCCAAAGTTGCTCAAATTTCTGAAAATTGATTTTCGTATTATATTTTCCTATCTGATATGTACCTTTATATTCTTCTGTAAGAAATGTTATGCAAGAATGCCTTTTTCTCATTATATGTCCTTTACTACTGTAATTGTCAACAATGTAACCTCTTTTGCCATGAATGTAACTACTTGTGGAGCTTTTCTCCCCGGGCCTCCACTGAAAATGTTGCTCTGACCCAGTGGACTCTCCCGGTCAACAAATTCAAATAAATAAACAATAGCAGCCTGAACTTTGACAGCTGTGTGTCCATGGTGGTGAGGAAATCCTTTTATGTGGCACAACTTGTAAGTAAATGTACGGCATCCAGATCCAAGGAAAGTAGAGTCTCACTGTACTCAGCCCTCATTAGACCAGTAATCGAGTACAGTGTGCCATTTGGCATGTGCTTGACTAGGCGCTTACAGCAGCTGGAACAACCTCAGAGGTTCCACATAAAGAAAATACAGGGTGTAAACAACATGATCTGTGCAGACAGACCCAAAAATGCTAACCCTTTACTCTGTTTCCTACAGACTGTTAAGGGGTGACCTATGCCTGACCTACAAGTCAATTACAAATCCAACCCTGCTGGAGCTGCTACATATCCACAAGTCAAACAGCATGAGAGTCCACCCAATCTAGGGATCTAATCTCAGTCAGCGACTCAAACAAAAACAGACTGGAGAGAGACAGATGTGTGTCCGAGATTGCACCTTCTTTGGAACAGGCTTCCTATTCACATTAAGCAGAGATCTTCCCTGCCCCTCTTCAAATGTAGTTTGGATCAATGAATGGGGAATCATAAATTCACCTCTGGGGTAGTGCCTATGTCCCTTATGGACTCCTCCAGTGATGGGCTTTCATTTAATGAAAATTTATTCATTTATTTCATGAAATTTCATTTAATTTCCCCTGATTATTTCTCTTTGCGTATACTCTGATATCAGTTCTTGACAGGAAAGGCAATCTCTAACCTGCAGTCCAAATATATTCTTGGCCTCTTCCCATTCTGTTACCTTTCCCTTTCTAGTTATTTGCTCCCAATACCTTGGTTCCTTTGCCAGTTTTCTGCAATAAATTCCAGCCCCCTCTTATCTATTATCTGTATCCCTGACCACAGTCAACCCTATCGGCAAAATCTCTTTTCTCCATTCATGTGCTGGTTTGGTTCTTGGAATACTCCTTGCTGTTTTATGAATAGAGTACTCTGTATGATTTTGATTGTTCTCCTTTAGAGTCTGCAGCCAAAATCCCAATATCTCCTTATTTCTTGAGCCTCCTCCCTGTGTCAGCATCATTCCTTTCCATTCAACAGGGTAATTTGGGGATTTTATATGTAGAACAATGGCAGCATTTGCATTTTCCACTAAAATGTTAGTGTTAATAAGGAGTGTATGTGAAGGATTGGGGGAGAATAAAGGTAGGAAGGGTACTACCAGTCAAATTGAGTCTGAATATGGGAAACAGGCAGGGATGTCCTGTTGTGGGTATCCTATGAGTCATCACTAAGATTTATACCAAGCTTGGGGTGCGCATTTGCAGTTCATAAAAAATAGTGCACCAGGTCCCCTTCTTAACTGGAAAAGTACATTAAAATTTGACTGTTGCCAATTTACCAAGGCTTAAGAGCCTTTTTAGCCTGTACTAGAATTTATATTCTACAAAGTCACCACAGAAACACTGCAGTGGGAGTAGCTGAATTAACAGGGGAAAACATATATTCTTGTGCATTTTGATGGCATAGCAATTCTAACTTAAGGAACAGATTTTATCACGAACATGTCAGTTTAGCCTATTTGTACTGCTTCACTTTTCAGTGCTGTGGATGATATCAACAACAAAAAGAGAAGGCAGCTTGTCAGAGGAGAATTACAGTGGCATGCATTTATATTCCACTTAAAACTTCTGTTAAGGAATTTAAAAGAATGTTGGGTGAAATAATAAGCTTTCAGCAGGGAATATTATTGATGGGTGAGGACTGGGACCTGATTTGCAATTACAAGGATGTATCATGGGAACCTAGAAGGGAAGATATAATAAAAGAGAGTATATATCTGAAGAAATATGTAGAAATATTTGGGTTGGAAGATTTTAATTCAGTAGCAGAAACTCTGTACATTTACGTATTATCCTCTAATGTACAGTAAAAGAACAGTACTGGCTAGAAGTTGTATTTCACAGGAGCATGTGCGTGTATGTGAAAGCTGTGACACATCCAGTTACTATTTCAGATCGTAGATTGGTAAAAACTAAGACAATGTGTAATGAAATAAAAACAAGGTACTGCCACTTTCCTACTAATCTAGAAATTTAAGGAATGGGTAATGATAATGATTTGAGAGTTATCAGGGAGGATAGAAATTTCTTCAGCAGGGATAGCTAGAGCATGGGATAAAATGAAAATGGAGTTTAAAAACATTGTAGAAATAAAAGAAAAAGAGATGTGAGTATTGCAGAAGAAGGAAATCTCACAGAACAAAACAGGTGCAACTGCAGAGTATGCAAGGGAAAATAAGGGAGCATTTGGTTAAACAACTCCAAAGGACAAAACCTTTTAGTACATTGACTTAGCAGAAAGTAGGGTTATCAATAAACCTATTAATAAACGTATGAGAAAAAAAAAATAACCAGAGATCCTACAGATGTATAAGAGATATTTCAGAAATTTTATGAAAATATGCATTAAACAGAGGAATGTAGAATCCAAGAAAAGGCAGACATGGAAATATTTATGTAAGACTAAATTAAGCAAAGTTAGAGGAAGATGAGGCTCAACTATTAATAGCTAAGCTAGGAAGGAAGGCGATGAAAATTAACAAGGATATCTCCAGGAAGAGACACAATTCCTGTGGAAGTTAAGAAGGAAAAAATAATAATGATTTAGAAGGTTTTGTTTAACAATATTTTAAAAAGGGGAGGGTACCAGCATCGTGGAAGAAAGCTATGGTAACTGTATTACATAGAGCGGATAAGCTATGGTAACTGTATTACATAGAGCATGCTAACTTTATTAAATTGAGCGGATAAAGACTCTTCAAATCCAGCTTCATATATACCCATTTTCATTTTAAATAATGATTATAAAGTTTTTGTTGTTTATACTAGCTAAGACAATGGGAAAGGTGTTACCAAAATTGATAGATAGATATATATTAATGAATGAGCTTTTGCAGAGGGGAGACCAACATTTGACAGCATTAATAAAAGGTTTTATATGAAAGTAAAATGGGTGAAATTCTCTATGATACCAACAAATACACTGTCACATCCATTCAAGAGGTACACCTTTCCTATAAAAAGGTTGATTTAACCATAAAAGATATGTTGGACCAGGAGGTCATTGAATTTGATACCTTCTCTTTTTTGGAAAACAACCATCCCAAGGTACCCATGATTTTTGGAGTACCTAAAATACATAAATGTATGGAAGATCCACCACTACGACCTATTGTAGCTGCTCAGGGCTCGAAGACCCACTCAATAGCTAAATTCCTGGATTGGAAGCTCAAACAGGTGTGAGGGAAAGAGCCATATCTCATCAAGGACTCCTGGGAATTTTTGAGGGGAGTTACTAGCGAGCTATATAGGCCTAATTTAACGTTCTTAACAATTGATGTGGTGGATTTGTTTTCAGTTATTCCCACGGATGTGGGATTGGAATGGTTGGATGAGGCTCTGTGGGAGTGCGCTGGGATAACAGGGAATGATGTAAACATAATTATGACCTTGGTAGAGTTGGTATTATACAACAACTACATATTTTATGGGGGTGAGTACTTTAAACAAATTACTGGGGTGTCCATGGGGGCTAATTTTGCCCCTACCTATGCAGATATCATTATGGCCGTCTGGGAGAAGAAATTTGTTCATAATAGTGGTTTTGAAAAGTATTTGAACCACTATTCTAGATTCCTGGACGATATCTGCATCTTTTGGGTAGGACCCCCGGAGACCATCCTTGAGTTTATCACCTACATCAGGGGTACCACAAATTTCCTAAATTTTACCTATGAGACATCAGTGCAATCTGTTCATTATTTAGATGTAACCATAAGTAAAGGGACAGAAGGGTTTACCTCAGCAGTATACAGAAAGCCCACCTTTTCTAACAGTTACCTACATTTCTCTAGTTCACACCCAGAGTTTCAGAAGAGAGGTATCATCAAGGGACAGTTTGTCAGGGCCTCCCGTATGACATCCCAGGACCACCTATTCAACATTGAATGTGACCAGTTGACTACTATGTTCATGGATAGGGGGTACCCCGAAATCATGATCAACTCGGTTAAGGAAGAGGTCCTTAAGGGTAGAACTACAAGATTTAAACCTATATTGGGACAAGAGAGTTTAGTTATAGAGCAGGGTAAGGGTAAACCTAATAGTGAAGGACAACAACTACTGTTTATTACAGAATACAGTGGGAATGTTGGGACCCTTAGGAGAATCATTGATAGGGAATTTAAATCCTTTCAGGAACTTACAGACCTCGAAGTATTTAAGACCATAACCCTTAAAACTGTATACAAAAAAGGTTTTAACATTAAAAGAATTTTGGAGAGGGGTCCCACAAAACAGCAACTTGAATATCCCCGTAATGGGACCTTCAGGTGTGGGCGATGCTCCCAGTGTAAACATATTTCTAATAAGGAGGCAGTTTACTTGGAGAGTAGAAACAGGATGATTAGTTCTAAAAGATTCTATAATTGTCTTTCCTATGGGGTTGTTTATTTGGCTCTTTGCCAGTCATGTCAGGCATTCTACGTGGGGAAGACCAAAAGACAACTCCGTAGAAGGGTGTACGAGCACCTTTACGATATAAATAAAGGTGACAGGAACAATGCTCTTTACAAGCATAGTTTAGCATGCTCTGATGCCACTTTTAATTTCTTTGTTTTGGATTCCGTTCCCCAAGATGTCAGGGGGGGACCATGGGAAATATTATTGTGCCATAGGGAGACATACTGGCAAATTCTTTTGGAATCTAATAGATTCCCTGGGTTGAACGAAGCAATAACAATTGTTCCATATTTAAAATTAAAATCTGACAGGATATAATTATCAGCCTTTTTCACCATTCATTAGGTTTGGTATAATATACACACAAAAAAACTATTTAAAACATTATGGTTATACTATTATGACAAAAATTTTATGATTGTAATATGTTTTTAATACTTGTTTTTAATATAGAGAATTGAAGCATTATTCAGTATGTTATATTGAATTTTTGATCGGAAGTCTGTGTCTTTAAATGCGATTCATCAATTAATTTATTGAGCTATGTGGGATGTTCTTGAGTAGATATACCTGTGTGATTCAATTTTATTTTGTCTGATGAAGTCATACCTTTGATGAAAACGTGTGTACTACATTGTTGGCGTTAGCGTTGGAATAAACTGTTATTGTTTTATAGAGCTTGGTGCCTTATTGTGAGCTGATCGATTTCCGAAATCCTACACTTTAGGAACTGCTTGTGACTTTTATTTTTAGCATGCTAACTTTATTAAATTGAGCGGATAAAGACTCTTCAAATCCAGCTTCATATATACCCATTTTCATTTTAAATAATGATTATAAAGTTTTTTTTGTTTATACTAGCTAAGACAATGGGAAAGGTGTTACCAAAATTGATAGATAGATATATATTAATGAATGAGCTTTTGCAGAGGGGAGACCAACATTTGACAGCATTAATAAAAAATGCTGATCCAGAGGTAAGAAAATGCCACTACTGTTGGTGGGCTTTGATGCAGAAAAAGCATTCATTAGAGTTAGCTGGGATTTTATGAGTAGGGAGTTGGTAGCATTTGTATTGTCTGATAGAATAATAAGGTTAATAAGGTTAATAAGGAGGAAATATGAAGGGTCAAAGGTAAGAATTAAGGTGGGAGAGTCCTTCTCAGATAAACTGTGAATAGAGGAGCCAGGCAGGGAAGTCCTTTTTTCTCTTCATTTGCTTTTTCTTTAGAGCCATTAGCAAAGAAAATAAGGGACTGACACATTCAGGGATATAACTGAAACAGTAATCAAGAAACTTTAGCTTTAATTACAGATAATAATATTTTATATTTGATAAATCCAGAAAATGGCATGTTCTTGTTGAACATATTGAAACTTCAATATCATTATCAGTATAAATTATTTTTGGGATTAAAATAAATGAAGCTAAAACAAAAGTTATTACAGTAAACTAAGTGCACACATGAATTAATTCAGCAATACCCATATTTAATGGGACCTAAGATCTGGATTAAAAATGATTCTGTTATGATAGCTATGAATATGAAAGAAGAGCCTGCACTAAAGATTATACAAAAGTTGAGAAGCTGAAAGGTCGATTTTTTTTTTGTCCATTTTAGTTTTATATATAGCTCAGGCTTATTTTTATCAACCAGAGGAGAAGTTGTGAACCATAAATCTGAAGTAGGGACTTCATTTGTCAGCAACCTGTGGGTCTTGGATCCGATATCGGATCCGAGCTGGCAACTTGTTTCATAGCTAATGGATCCGAGCTCCTATCTCCTCCCCTCACCCATAATCCCCTGCCAACCCTCCATGACCTCAGATCTAGTTTGCCTCGCTTGTAGATGGCTGGATTCTTTTGAGCTCTTAGCGATTTTGTCTGTTAAGTGTAATTTTATTCAACTTTCCTCTATCGTTAACTTTAAAAAGTGTGTAAGAGTCAGGTTCCCTGTATTTTATATTTTTTTATATAGTTTTTTTCCCTCCCTTCGCTGGTCGTTAGTGAGTGTGTATGTGTTTGTGTTTTGGGGCCTGTGTGTTTGTGTAGCACTTTTTTCTTCAAGTATGGCTGAGGCCCCAAAAGCCATTTTTTCAAAATGTACTGAGTGTGGCCATAAGCTCTCCCCGGCTGATGGCCACACTCGTCAGCTCAGTGCCTTGGGGTTGAACACCTCTCCTCAGGCTGTACCATTTGTGCAGCGTTCAACCCCAGGGCACTGAAAGAGCGGAGGTCGAAGCTGGTCCTGGCGGGACTTTTGCCCCCGGACTCTGCTCCGACCTCCGCTGCTCCCGTGGCACTACCACAGGCTGTGGTCATTGCCACTCCTGCCCCCCTTCCTCCGGCTGGGACTCAAACTCCTGCTAAAGCGCCGGAGCACAGGGAGGCTAGGAGGGAGAAACGGAGGAAGAAGCACCACAAGCGGCGGGCCGAGGCCTCCGCTTCGGCCCCGCCAGCTAAGCAGGCTTCTCCCTCCACAGCTTCTAGGTCTCCTCCTCCTCGGCTTCGATCTTCTTGCTTCTCCCCAGGGCCCGAGGAGGAGGCCCGATCTCCATCGAGGTCATCAAGGCGGCATTCCAGGCCTGCCTCGGTGGCCTCGTAGAGATCAACTTTCAGTATGTCAGATGCAGACTTGGACCAGATGATGCGAAGGTTCATCCAGGCCCAGCTGCAGATGGGAATGCTCTTGCCCCCCCCCCCCTTTGGGGGGGGGGGAGCTCGACACCTTTTTTTGCTCCAGTTGCTCCTTCTCCGACCCGCTACCCGGGTTCGGAGCTGGGCAGCGTCGGAGCCAGAGGTGGGTCGGCAGTGACAGTACTTCGGATCCGACCCCGCCCTCGAGTCTTTTGGATCCAACCTCTCAGAGCCATGGGCCAAGCTTCGGATCTGAGGGATTCAGTGTGCCTTCGGCTCTGTCCAGGTCAGAGCACACTGGTCCTTCGGATCCGATGGTCTCGGCGCCGGCTCCGATCCCTTCATCGGATCCGAGTGGGAGTCTGCTCTCGGAGCCCAGGGAGAGCGGTTCCCCCTCGGCCTTCGATGTAGTGGAGAGGGCTCTGTCGAGAGCATCCGGACCCCCGGCCCTTGTCTCGGCTCCACCCTGCACTCCCTCTCTGCTGGGCCAGGCTTCCATCACCCGGCCTCAGAGACAGCCTGCTTCAGTGTCCCAGGTTGTTCCATTGGAACAGGACGTTGCTGGCGAGACCTCCTCGGACAGCCCCCCCGAGGAAGTGCCTCACAAGCACAAGTGCAAGAGGAGGCACGTGGACTCCCCTGAGTCCTTAACTGAGGACACGGACTTGGATGAAGGGAAAGGCTCCTCAAGATCACCCCCTGAGGATATCTCCTTTGGAGACATCATGGAAATGCTTAGGATCAGAGGTGGGTGGTCTGCCCCCAAGGCTTCCTGCGATGAGTCCGTGTTTCTGGAGGCATTTGAAGCAGGCCCATCTACCTCTTGGGTGTCCCCTCCGGCCGACCCCCTAGTGGACCTTATTACCACCAGGGCGTGGAAGGACCCAGACACCATGGAGCCAATCCCCAAACGCCCGAACAGGATACTGAGCCCCCACGCAGACCGGTCACACTGGAGCAAGGGTCCCCCCATAGATGCCATGTTGATGGCAGCAGCCACGAAGAGGGAACTAGCTCAGGAGAGCCCCTCAGTCCATCCACCGAGCAAGGAGTCCTGCTCGATGGATCGCTTAGGGAAGCGAGTTTTTAGTTCAGCGACCTTTTCGGTAAGGTCTCTGAACTATATGGCACACGTCATCAGGATGCAGCAGGATCTTATCAAAGAATACGCTGCCTCCCCCCCTGAGTCCATGTCGGCAGAGAACAAACAGTTGTAGTCCACCCGAATGGCCACTCTGAGATCTATTTCAAATACCTCTATGCGGCTATTGTCCCACGCCACCGAGGGAGCCACTAGAGCTAGTGGAGCGGGCCTAGTCATGAGACGTCAGGCCTGGCTCTGTCATTGTTACTTTGCAGAGCCTTTTAAAGCGTCCTTTGCGAACGCCCCTTTCGATGGTTCTGCCCTGTTTGGCAAAATGGTTCGCGAGACACTAGTCCAGAGCAAGAAGGATGGGAAGACGTTGTCTGCCGTCGGAGTCCGCTTCTCTGCTCCCCAACGGTCCTTTTCGAAGAACCAAGAGAGTCAGAAGAAGATGTGGTTCCGGAAATCGCAACACTCCCAACCCGCTCCGGACAACCAGTCCTTCCGCGGCAGAGGAGGACAGGGAGGATGCCGCCCCAGGGGCAGAGGGGCTCCGAGGAACTTTGGGTCCAGAGAACCTTTCTCTGACCAGCCCACGCAGCAGCCCTGAAGGGTTGCCCGGCTGCTCCACTCCAGAGGCAGTCGGGGGGTGCTTCTCTGAGCACCTAGCGGCATGGGAGTCCATCACGACAGACTGCTGGGTGCTTCGAATTATATCCAGAGGATACAAAATTCCATTACTTCATGTCCCCAAATTCAAGAACCTCCGCGATGTACCACCCGATCAGAGGGAGGCTGCAGCCGCAGAGATTCAGCAGCTGCTAGCAAAAAGAGCCATCCAGCCCGTCCCCCAAGACCAGCTTGGATTAGGGTTCTACTCCAGGTTCTTTTTGGTGCCAAAAAAGACGGGGGACTGTAGACCAATTCTAGACCTGTCCCATTTGAACCTGTCGGTAACCAAGGAAAAATTCCGAATGGTCACTCTTCAATCTATTTTTCCCCTTCTAAGGGAGAATGATTGGATGTGCTCTATAGACCTCATGGATGCATACTACCACATTCTAATGGACAGACGATCCAAGAGGTTCCTCCGCTTCCGGCTGGGAGCCAGTCACTACCAGTTCAGGGTCCTTCCCTTTGGCCTCACCACAGCCCCCAGGGTGTTCACCAAGGTGTTAGCAGTGATAGCGGCCCACCTTTGACTCCAGGGAATGCAGGTCTTCCCGTACCTGGACGACTGGCTCCTGACCGCCCCAACAAGGCATCTACTTTGCTCAGCCAGAGATTTCTTTCTCCGCCTAGCCCCCCAATTAGGCATCACCATCAATGCCGACAAATCTTTTCTGGCCCCGACACAAGTCATAGAATTTATAGGAGCCAGAATAGACACCAGAGATTTATGAGCTTTCCTGACGTCGGAACGACTACAGAATTTGCAACTTCATGTGCGGGCCATCCTCCAGTCAGAAGCACCACCGGTGGAATTGGTCCTGAGGGTGCTGGGCTCCATGGCGGCAGCGATAACGCTCCTTCCATGCGCCCGTCTGAACATGAGGGTACTGCAGTGGACCTTTCTAGTACAATGGTCCTTTTCTGTCCTTTTCTCTCCATCACCCCATCACGATCAGCAAGGCTTGCAGGAGGGCCCTATTATGGTGGCTTCATGCTCCGGATCTCCATACGGGCCGACCCTTCTGCACCTCTCCCCCCCTCGCCACTGTGACCAGGGACACCTCCCGCCTTGGGTGGGGGCGGCATTATTCAGGCAGGACCGTCCAAGGCACGTGGAATGATACAGAGACATCCCTGCATATCAACGTTCTGGCGATGAGAGCGGTGCTGTACGCGTTGCAAGCACTTCAGAATCTCCTCCCCGTAGAAACTATTGCAATTCAGTCTGACAACATGTCTGTTGTCTGGTACATCAGTAAATAGGGGGGAACCAGGTCTTACCCTCTATGCCGCAAAGCCATGAGAGTGTGGGAATGGGCGATTTCCACCAACCGCTTTCTGATTGCAACGCACATTCCGGGGCGGGCCAACATCTTAGCGGACAAACTCAGCCGCACACTTCTTACCCCTTACGAGTGGTCTCTCAACCCACTAGTAGCGAAGCAGATATTCGCAATATGGGGGCAACCCTGCTGCGATCTTTTTGCCGCTCCCTCAAACACCAAATGCGACAATTTCTTCGCTCTGATTCCCCCTCCAGGGGAAACTCCAAGAGACGCTCTGGTGCATGCTTGGCCACCCGGTCTACTTTATGCCTATCCTCCTCTACCCCTGATGCTGCAGCTCTTACAGAAAGCCACGCAGTTGGGGAGCAGGATGATCCTCATTGCCCCATTCTGGCCTCTGCAAATTTGGTTCCCTTACCTGTGGTCTCACCTAGTGAATCCCCCCTGGATTCTGTATCCCAGTCCGGATCTAATCTCCCATCCATCGGGTTTGCCAACCCCAAATCTGGACAGTCTGAAGCTGACAGCTTGGTTGCTCCAGTTCCACTCCTAGTTAGGACTCCCGATATCTCTTCACCAGTCAAAGCCATCCTCGTGGCAGCGCATAAACCTTCCACCAGGAAAGTGTACCGCAGTAAATGGAAACGTTTCTCCGTCTGGGCGGAGCATCATAATCTAGATCCCTTTACGGCTCCTCTTCCAATCCATACTAGACTTCCTAACCGAACTTTTTCAGGAAGGCGCTAGTTGCTCAACTGTCAAAGTACAATTGGCTGCCATCTCCCATTACCATGTGGGACATGACACAGGGCCCTTGATGTCAGCCAAATTGTGTAAAACCTTTCTCAAGGGCACCTTTTTGCTTAGACCCCCTATAAAAGCCACCCCTTGGGATCTTTCACTAGTTCTTCAAGCCCTGACTGCTCCACCATTTGCACCTGCCGCTTCAGTGGATCTCAAATACTTGTCCTGGAAAACAGCATTCCTTGTAGCCATTACTTCAGCGAAAAGAGATGTTCTTCATCTCACATTGCTGCAGTCCTAACAGCATTTGTCTGACATCACTCAGTCTTTTGCCGCATGGTCCGATGCAGAAGCAGTATTGCGGTGCAGGTTGGCGTTCTGAAATTTTCTGAAGTCGGAGTTTCAGACCGAATCAAAGTTGGGAATATTTTGGTTTTTCTTGCCTCAGTATTTAACGGATGTCAGAAAAAGTGAATAACTGTATTTCTTGTGGGAAACAGATACCTCATAGAGATTACCATACATTGTGTATACCTTGCTTAGGGCCTGAGCATTGTGCTAGATTTAACAAACGCACTATTAAGAGAAGATTAGATTGTGCCAGGTTAGTCTTTGGGACATGCCCGGATGCTCCTTCTAAAAAGCGCAAGGACAAATCAGCGAAGCCTAGGGTGGAAGAACCGTCTGTCCCGGACGTCGGTTCTTTAGAGGTGCTACCAGAAGTTCCTTTGGATTCCCAGGGAGACTTTACTGTTACAAGATGTGTCCTCTCAGGAGGTAGGCCAGGCTGAAGGGGCTTCTCAGGTAGCTGTTCTCCCTCCCTTTCTAAGGTGGTTAGGCCCTCCTTCTGTTTCCAAGGCTTCTTCTAGAGGCAGGCCAGGGTTAACTTCTGTGGGGTCTCCCTAGTTCTTCAGGGTCTCTGCCTAAGAAACATATGCTTAAAATGGCAGAAGGTTTGATTACTATCATTAGAGGTTCTATGCCCCCTGATAAGAGGCCTAGGGTGGAACCTGAGCTTGAGAGTTTTGAGCAGTGTTTATCCTCCTTATTCTGATTCTGATGTAGATGACTCTACACCTTCGCTTCTCCTCCTGAGGATTTTTCTTTTTCAGAGACTCTTCATTCCATGAGAGAGCATTTTAAATGGGAAGGTCAAGATTTCTCTGATTCCAGGAAAAGGCTAAGGGAATTTTTGTTTCTACCCCAGCATAGGCCTTTAGCTATACCTCCTGTTCTGGATGTGGTAGAGGATGTTTTTGCAGAGGCTTCCCTGAACCCGGATTCTTTGCCCCGATAGGTATTATAGGGTGCCTGAGGCTCATAAGTATCTTTTAAGAGGGCAGATCCAGAAACTGTTTCTCAGGGCCCTAAAGGTGTTAAGGCTTCTGTTGTTAAAAATCCTGTTCCTTCTGATAAAGAGGCAAGGGCTTTGGATAGATGGGGAAAGAAGGTGTATACTTCCTCCACTTTAGCCATGAGGGCTTTGAATTGCCAGTTTCACATGTTGAAATACCAAAATTATCTCCTTTCTCTATTGAAGTCTAAGGTAGATGCTCTGAAGGTATTGAGTGTAAAGAGTTGCAGGATTTAGTTCATGTTTCTGAACAGGTGGGTAAGCATTCCTTGCAATGTGGTTTTGATGCTGTGCAGGCCTCTTGGTGGCAGCCACTGGTTCTGTCAGGCACGCCTGGCTGAAGGATCAGAATTTAGCTGAACATGTAAAGACAAGGATTTTAGATGCTCCTTTACAGTCTGATGTGTTATTTGCTGTGGAAGCAGTGTTAAAGAAAATGGAGGACAAGGCTAAGTCTATGCAGACTGTTAAAGATTTTTGCAGGTCCAGCCTCCAAAGTTTAGTAGAAATTGGCCTACTAAGGTGGACTTATCCTTCTTTTGATTCTCAGTCTAAGCTCAAGGTACTTTTAGGCCTAGAACAGGCCAGCTGCCAGAGCCTTCTCGTCTGGCAGCACCTTTGGGAGGAAGACTGGCACTTTTCAAAGAAAATTGGAGTGTTATTACCCAAGACAAATGGGTATTGGATATTTGCAGGTTTTATTTCCATACCTTGCCTCCCTTCAAAGGCATGCCAGACATTCCTCCTATACAAAGAAAAGAGGCTCACAAGCAAATTTCTCTGTTGCTCCAGATAGGGCCATTCAGCCGGTCCCTGTGCCAGAAAGGGGCCTAGGATTTTATAAAAGGGGAACACGTGGAGACCAATTTTGGATTTATCTATCCTCAACACTTATTTGGACTTTCCCAAGTTCAAAATGTTGTACCTCTGCTGGGCAAAGATCACTGGATGGTAACTTTAGATCTCAAGGAGGCTTATCTTCATGTACCTATCAGACTCAGTTGCAGGAAGTATCTGCGTTTCCGAGCTGGAAATTCACATTATCAGTTCTCTGCATTGCCCTTTGGCTTATCTACTGAGTAAAGTTCTGGCTCCAGTGGTAGCTTTTTTCAGGCTAAAAGGAATACAAATCTATCCTTACTTGGACGACTGTCTGATTTTGGCTCAAGAAAAGGAAGAGCTTCTTCAGCATCTGGAATATGTGATAGCAGTGCTAAGTCCAGTCTAGTACCCTCTCAAGACATGTGCTTTCTGGGTGTGAGACTGAATACAGCAGCCCAGATGGCCTTTTTAACCCCGGACAAACAAAAGAGTCTATCCCTTTACTTTCATCACCTATCTCATCAGTTCGTGCTGACTGCAAGGACAGTCCTTCAAGCATTAGGGTTCATGGCATCTTGTATTCTGGTGCTTCCCAATGCCAAACTGCATATGAGGAAGCTACAGTGGTATCTCAAAAATGTATGGACACAGCACTGCCAGGATCTGGACACTGTCATTCAAATAATACCTTGCATTCAAAAGGAATTTTTGTGGTGGGCTCAGGAATGTCACCTAAACAAGGGACTCTCTGAACGACAGATGCCTCAGACATAGCTTGGGGAGCTCATCTAAATGGAAAGTGGATACAAGACAAGTGGCCTGCCAGACTACAGCATCTACATATCAACATGAAGGAGATGTTAGCAGTCCAGTTTGCATTAATGGCTTTCAAGGAGTTACTTCTTCCAGGGCAGGTGTTGATTCTAACAGACAACACGACTGTCATGTGGTACATCAACAAGCAAGGGGAACCCATTCTTATCCTCTATGCAGGCAAGCAATGATTTTGGCCTGCAGCTAACTCTTCAGGCAAGGTTTCTGCCAGGAGCACAGAACTCCTTAGCAGATGTGTTAAGCAGACAAATCATGGATCCCGTGGAAACTGGATCTTCATGTATTTAAATTGACAGTGTCATGGGGAACTCCAGACATAGATCTGTTCGCTTCTCCACTAAACCACCAGCTGCCAAAGTTTTGAAAGGTTTCATCACACAGCTTGGAAAGTGGATGCTCTTTCGTTCAGTTGGGAAAATCTTCATGTGTATGCCTTTCCACCTCTGCCTCTCCTCCCAAAGGTACTCCTAAAGGTCAGACAAGACAAGCCAAGGATGATTTTGATAGCTCCAGATTGGCCTCGGCAACATTGGTACCCATTACTGAGGACTCTGGTAAGGAAGCCTCCATGGCCTTTACCTTTAATTCCACACCTTTTGTCTCAGAGGGATGGTCATCTACTCAATGTCAAGCTTCACTCTCTTCATCTAACAGCCTGGCATATTCTGTTTTGAACCACAGCAGGTCTCAACCTCCCCAACAAGTTTTGAATGTGATTATGGAAGCCAGAAGACCTAGTACACGTAAAGTGTATGCAGAAAAATGGAAGAGATTTTTATTTTGGATTTAGATGTTTCTGAGCCTAATTTGAGTGTGGCTCTTCAATATCTTACTGAATTACTGGACAAAGGTTTGTCTTTCTCTTCCATTAAGATTCATGCTGCAGCAATCTCAGCTCACTATGATTGTGACCCACCATTGTTTTCTCATCCTTTGTTCAAGCAGTTTCTTAGAGGGCAAAGAATATAAGAGAGCTCCTACTCCTGCTTGGGACCTCAATTTTGTGTTGGAGAAACTTACTCTACAACCTTTTGAGCCTCAACTGCTGAATTAAAATACTTGTCATGGAAGACTGCTTTTTTGTTGGCCATTACTTCTGCAAGAAGGGTTTCTGAATTACAGGCCCTTATGGCGGTTGTGCCTTTTTGATTTTTCATAAGGATAGGGTATCATTACTAATCCTTCATTTATGCCTAAGGTGGTTTCTAGTGTGGCTTTAAACCAAACTATTCATTTGCCCACTTTTTATGCAGATCCCCAAAATAGGGGGGAAAAGATTTTGCACACTTTAGATGTACACAGGCAGTTATTATTTAAGCAGGACTAGGATTTTAGGCAGTCTCAGCAGTTGTTTGTTTCTTTTGCTTTGAGTTCTCAGGGCAAGCCTGTGTCAAAACAAACCATTTCTAAGTGGATTGGGTTTTGCATTGCATTCTGTTACTCCCATCATGGCAAGGAGATTCCAGCTGGGATTAGGCCTCATTCCACTAGGGCTACTGCCACTTCAACAGCGGGGTGGCAACTAAGGATATTTTGGAGGCAGCTACTTGGAGTTCAGTACATACTTTCTCCAAGCATTACCACCTTCCTCTCTATTCTAAATCCAGGGCTGGACTGTGGTGCTGCAGGGCATTTTGGCAGCTCCTGCTTCATTATAGTTTAGCCATCCTCCCTTACCTCTGCTTTGGGATTCTACCCAAGTGTTAGGACTGCAGCAATGTGAGATGAAGAACATAGTACAGTTTTGTACCTACCATAAATGTAGATGTTCAAGATCCACATTGCTGCAGTCCCCTCCTTCCCCTCTGTGTTTAGGGGTGGTTGTGTGGGTGAGGTTCTATTTTTGTAACATTGTATATATTGTATATATATTAGGTTTAGGAGTGTTTGGTTTTGTTTTGGTTTTGGCCTTATCTTTTAGGGTCTTCTGACATCTGGGGCAAGAAAAGACTGAGGATATGACGTCGGTCATGCGCATTTATACCCTGACGTCCTGATGTCAGACAAATTTATACTTTGCTATTCGGGCCGACTGGACAGCGGACTACCCAAGTGTTAGGACTGCAGCAATGTGGATCTTCGAACATCTACATTTATGGTAGGTACAAAACTGTACTTTTCGGAGCTTCAAGCTCTTTCTGTGAAACCTTCTTACTTGATCTTTCATCCAGACAGAGTGTACCTCAGGACCAATCCCTCCTTCCTTCCCAAAATAGCATCAGAAACCAATATAAATCAATCCATAAATCTACCGGTCTTCTTTCCTAAATATCAGAATAAAGGAGAGTATAAGCTGCATTCATTAGATGTTCATAGGCAGCTGCGTTTTTATACTCGTAGAACCGCTGGTCACAGGCAATCCGACCAGCTGTTCATTTCCTTTGCCAAATTTAATTTGGGGAAAGCAGTATCAGAAATCTCCCTGTCACGCTGGATTTCCCAATGTATTCTTTTAGCGTACCAAGCTTCTGGGAGACCCGCACCTGAAGGAGTTCGCGCACATTCCACTCGTTCCATCTCTACTTCTGCGGCCTTCAAATCTAGAGTTCCGTTGGATGATATTTGTTCGGCAGCCACTTGGGCCTCCTCTCATACCTTTATTAACCACTACAAACTGGACGTAATTTCTAAAGGGAGAGCATCCTTTGGCTCTGCGGTGCTCCGCAATATCCTTCCATGATGGCCACCCAAGATTCAGGTAGCCTTCAGTGGATCTATGTGAGTTGTTTTATTGGAATACCCTTTTTGGGTATCTATAGAGGGGCAAACTTGATCTGAGGTCATGGAGGGTTGGCAGGGGATTATGGGTGAGGGGTGGAGCTAGGAGCTCGGATCCATTAGCTATGAAACAAGTTGCTGGCTCGGATCCGATATTGGATCTAAGACCCACAGGTTGCAGACAAATTAAGCCACCTACTCAGATGGAACGTTATGGTGAGTACATAACTTCTTATTAATAAAGAAATAGAAGTACAGTTTGGATGAAGTAAATGGAAATTTTTATTCAGCCACTAAAGTGAAACACAAGTGTTTTATCTACTATTTTCAAGAGCTGTAGACATATGCATATCAGTGTTTATGCTAGACCAACAGTGTTTAATAACTATATTTTTTATTGAACAGTGCTGAACTCAAGTTACAGTCCAGTAGTTTCATTTCAAAGTAACTTCCCCAACCTTAAGCACAAAAGTTTGATGCACTTGCCAGTCGGGTTGTGATGGGGAGGGGGAGGTGTCAGGGTCAGTCTGAAGGGGAGCAAAGAATAGTAGAAGCTCCTGAATTTGGAAAGTAAAGAATTATGTTGCATTTGCAGGGTAGGGAGGCTATGCTCTTTCATCCAGTTGCTGGGCTTCATCAGATCAAGTGGCCGAGAGGGTGGACCGCCTGTGGGCTGCAAAAATCACGTAGGTCACATCCTAGCAGCTGATGTGAGTTCAGTTTTATAAAAAGGACTTTGTTCACTAAGGGGCTTTCTCATCACTCACACCATGCCCTCCGCACAGATGTAAAATAATTTTGCTACCCTCACGTGGGTCCTCTGTCTCAGATACTTGATCATTGAATAGTTGTAAGCATACTACTTGGTGTAGGCTACTTCGTTCATCTTTTCTGGAAGTGTTAGTTTCTGAGCTGATTTTACTGTGGATTTTGTTCTTTAGGTTTTGTGCATTCTTTAGGGTTCAAGACTTTGGAGTTTGCTGCTGACAGTGTTTACATTGTTGCCGTATAGGTTCATAGGTAGGTAATAGGCTATAGGCTATTGGCCCTAGGACCTGTATAAGCCTAGCCAAAAATATACCCTGGCTTTCGCCACCCAAGAAAATTAATTTCCTGTGTCTCTGTCGAGCAGAGCCATAGAGGTGATCCCCAGGGCGGATTTCCTATTTCCCTTCCAATCATCAAGATTTTTCTTGAAGAGTGCTAATGAGGAGCTTTGTTTGATACAGATACGTACTTTGTTCCAGAGTATGGGAAGTCTCTGGGACAGGAATCTATCCCTCCAGCATGTTCTGTTTATTGTGGTGACAAAGTTTAGGTCCCTAGAGCGTGTAGCTCGGAGGGATTGGGATTTCATTAAGAGGAGCATATCCAATAGCTCTAGGTTTGACATAGCTTTGTATGTTAGGCAGAGATCGCCCCTGAGTAGGCGATATTTGATGGAGTAAAGCTGGAGATTTTTGAGACGGTCTGCGTAGGGCATCTGTGAGGTATTTCTGCAGCCTTTCTAGTTGTTGTAGATGTTTTGTGAGGTACATACCAAAAGGGGAATTGTACTCTATAATGGGTCTAAAGAGTGAGTAGAGGGGAACAACGACCTCTTTTTTCCTGAATGAGAAACCTTTTGTGATGAGGTGTGCCATGTAGAAGGATTTCCTGATGACTACTGTAGTGATGTGATTATCTAAGGAGAGACTACTGTCCACCTGTGTCCCAAGGTCTCTTATCACACTTTCGGTGCTAAGTAGACCACCACCTATGTGGTAGCTCATGGGTACAGAGTTTTTACCAAAGGGGATGACGATGCACTTTTTGGCATTGAGCTTGAAGCCATGGCTTTAGTCATCTGTCTCAGTGAGGCCCTTTTGTAGGATGTCCATGTCATTAGGAGTTTTGATTATGGCTCCTAGTTTGCAGTCATCTGCGATCTTAGTTAGCCAGAGACCTTCTGTGTTAGCCTGTACTTCAGAAAAGTAGAAACCAAACAGGAGAGGACCCAGGACTGAACCCTGTGGTACTCCACTTGTCACTGGTCTGAAGTTGGATTTGGAGTCTGCTATGTTCACAGTGTGGGTTCTTGTCAGTGAGCCAGTTGGCAACCCATCTTGTGACATAGGGATTTATACCTAGTTTAGCGAGTTTATCTATAATTCCAGAGTGGGGGATGGTGTCAAAAGCCTTGGTGAGATATAGATAGGTTGTGTGAACCGCCTTACCCCCATCTACAGTTTTGGTGACTGCTTCAAAGAAGTCTATCAGGTTTAGGAGACATGATTTGCCTTTTAAAAACCTGAACTGGGTGGGGTCCGGAGTTTGGAGATTACCAATGTCTTTGTTTATAAGTTCCATGGCCTTGCAGACCAGGCTTGTTAGGCTAATGGGGCGCTAGTTCCCAGGGACTGTGCTGGCTCTCCCTTTGTGGAGTGGGATAACCATCTCTGTGCACCATTCAGTGGGCACAAAGCCTGAGTTGAGGCTATGATTGAACATGGTGTTTAGGTGGGGTGCCAGTTCATTCTGTAGTTCGTGTAGATCTCAGCCTGGGATGTTGTCAGGTCCCATGGATGCTGTGTTCTTGGCTTTAAAGAGTGTGGTTTTCACCTGTGCAGCCATGATTACAGGAACTTTGCATTCTTCCAGTATAGAGATGGGCCCTTTATGGAGTGGGGGGTGAAGTTAGCACTGAATCTATCTGCCAGGATGTTGGCAATATCAGTTGGGTCTGTATATTTAGTGCCATTGTGCTGTAACTCAGAGCAGATCTGAGTGCTGCCATTGAGATTCTTGACATAGCTATAGAATGCTTTGTGGTTGTCTTTAGAATCAGTGGCGATTTTGTTTTCGTAACTGGCTTTGGAGGATTTTATGAGGGATCTCAGCTTCTTACTGAGGCTGACCAGGGAGTTCCACCAATCATGGGATTTTAGTCTTTTTTGCAACAGTTTCTTTCTTCTGTTGTAGAGTTTGTTTTTGGCAGGTGACCATCAGATTGGCTTCCTTTTTTTGGAGGATAGCATCTTGATTCTGTTAGGGATAGCACGGTCCATGCACTTGTTAAGTGCTTATAAAGTGCATTTGTGTAGGATTCAGCAATCGTACCTCTATTGTCCATATAGCAATAGTACAGCTTGGGCTTTGAATTGTGTGTGGTTGTCTGCTTCTGCTAACTTGGAATACTACCAGTGCACTGTGGGTATTTATTGTTGATTTTTTGAGACCGCTAAGGATGGGAAGAACAAAGACCATGACCACACTTATCAGAGGACTTGTCAGTCTGACAATTGAACTGCTTGTTATTTATTGATTATGGTTGTATGTTTTCTTTTCTCCAACAGTCAGGTGTTTATCATTTGAATTTGACCTTAGTTTTATTGCAGTTATTTCATTTCTTTTATTTACTTAGAATATTTGTGTATGATAGTGTCATATTTGCAGTACATTTTATTTTTGCATTTCATTGTATCTTGCTTTTATTTTTCACATATTATTTCATAAAAGAGCTAAATGCTTTTGCTGCATTATTTATTATCTTTTAAAGTTGAAGTAATGCCTTCATAGTCTAATTGACTTTCCTGGTGTTCAACTCTTGTGAGTTATGAAGTGCTGATATTTGGACTATTTTGTAAGATACACTGAACACTTAATTGTAGATTTGAATTTGACTGGTGAGTTCTGATGAAAGTGACAGTGAATTCAGCAGTGTAGCAGGCCTACTATCCTGCTCCAAATAGCGGAAACCAGAACAGCAACACTGAAAGGGATTTTAGGGTGACAGTCAAGATATTTAGTTCATAAGCAGCTTTTCGATTTTTCTGAACAAATCTGCATGTTACATGTATCGGAGAAATGCAGTAAAAGCTATTGATTGAAAGAACCTGCCCCAGACACTCCCAAAAGAAACCTCTTTATTATAATTATCACTTATGACATAAGCACTGATGTATTTAGATAAAGGAAAACAAACCATATTGACATAATCTGCAAGCATTCTACATCACTTGTAATCTAACCAATCATTGTCAGTCAGATATTACATAGCTCATTTAAATCCTGCCTTCTTTTAAACCTCATTCTTCCCCTGTATGTATTGTTCCTACAGTTCCCATTTTTTCTGTGTAATTTGCTCCTACCCTTTTCTAAAGATCTCAATTCCAGTTGTTTTATCTCCGTTACTGTATTGCCTGCTTCTAGTACAGTTAGACTTTGATTTCCATTTTCTAGTAACTGCTTTTTTGGCAGCCACCATAATTAGATTCAGCAAGGCCTTGCTAGTCTAGGCAATTCCAATTCTGTATTGTAGCCCAGAAAAATAATTTCCATTGATAGACCAATTTTCTCCCCCAGCATCTGTGACCCCCATCTGCTTGAGTTGATTGTAGCTCAGGTGGATGTACAAGATCTCACATTATCTTTTGAAAAGAGTAGGGGAAGTTCCCTAATGCCCTTGCCAAATTTCCCCTAGTAGTATAAATACCACTGAAAAGTGCGTACTAGCCTATTGGGACTATCCCTGTCAACCAAGAAAAGAAAATACATTTAAATAAATAATTTCCTGCCACCACATAAATATCATTAAAGCAGAAGTCAGATTTCTAACTTTCTCTCACCTGAGGGAGGAAGTGTTATAGCCAAAAGCATCCTCCTTCCCCATCTTGAATATGGGCTACCTATTATGTCTGCAGCATTCAGGTATGGTGATGGTGGGAGGGGCTATGACCCTTATGAGCCACTCCACTGCCCGCACTAATCTGATCTTCCCAATACCATCTCGGATCTCTTCCCCTCCACTGGTCCTGCATTACAAACCCCAAACCCCCAAGACATGAACTACACTATACCAACCATAGCTTCACAATAATGAGAACAAAGCTTTGGGAATCACTACCCCCAAGACTGAAAGAGCATCTTGCATAACCCTGAATTCTCTGAACTGATAAAATGCCTAGTAGAAGAAGTTACACGTAGCTGCTTTCCCAGGAGTTCCGTTACATAATTGATAATTGTCACTGACATTCTTCACCTTTTCTTCCAACACAGCTAACAACCTTCAACTATACTTTATCTCTGCAGTTTCCCCATCAGATCTTGCTGCATACATTCTTTTTTTCCTCTGTAAATCGTGCTAGATTTGAGCTTACCACTTGTAATTAAAATATTGTCATTTTGCAACTGTCAAAAGTCTGTAGAAATTCTAATGTTCATCATTAGATTACTGCTGCATTAACCTTAAGCAGTGTGGGATGTCCTGCCAAGAACTGGACCAGGCTTTAGAGCTTTAGAGCTCTTTCCATGCACCCTAGTCACTAATCGTGAGGGATACAGAGACAAAACAGTAGCTAGGATGCCAAAACTTCAGAACTTACTTGCTGCTGAAGAGTGCACTCCTCTGTTGGCTTTAGATGATCGATGGTCAGTTAGCACTTCATCTGAAGATGAGTAAATGAGTTGGAGAATGCTTTACATACAATAATTGTAGTAGAAAAATGTGTTCATAGGTATGTACTAGGCTAGCTGTCCTTGAGGGCCATTTTAAGCCTGGCCAATTTCCCTTTTTAGGCTTGAATTAACCTATCCCATTTAGTTAGAGGTTGGCCTTATCGATCCCATGGTTGATAATTATATATATTACCCCTAATGAGAATAACTGGGATTATATCATAGATAATTTGAGGGGATGCATGCAATGGGTAAAGCATTTAGGAGCTGCCTCTGTCCATTAGTAGTACAGAGGGCAGTCCTAGGGTAAATTTTCTGTTTCTCATCCATAGATCCAAATTGCGCCTGAATATGGAGAAGAATGATTTTTGTTTTATGAGGATGGGGAGTCTGTTTCAGAGAAGCACTATCCTCTGCAAGATATACTTGTCCCTCCAAACCATTCTGTTGATATTGCAGAAGAGGTTTATATCCCTAGACCATGTATTTCTAATAGCATTTGACTTGCTGATGTGCAGTAAATCCATCTGTATTGAGTCTGAGAATCCCATGTATGCTACACAGGCCACCTCTTAGCAGTCTGTAGGTTGCCAAGTATAGTGACAGGGCTTTGTGTCAGTCCATGGAAAGCATGTTTAGGCCTTGCAGTTATTCAGTAAGGTATGTCTCAATGATTGGCCCAATGAGAGCTGAGTAGACACTGACATCCCTAGATCTAGACACAATCACAATCCCTTTGTTTATAAACTATGCAATATAGAAGGCCTTTCTTACAACAATGGACTCATGTTGGTCAAAGGTTAGGTCACTGTCCACATAAGTTCCCAAATCCCAAAAAATTGGGTCAACTCTGAATAGGGTATTTTTAATGTGGTAGCTCCTTGAGAGAGATTACTTCCCAAAGGGTATAATAATGCTTTTTTTTCACATTTCGTTTCAGTCCATGATTTTGGCACCATTTTGTTTTTTTATTTGGGACAGACCTTTCTTCAAGATGTCAAAATAATTTGGGGATTCAGTGACTGCTCCTAGCTTGCAGTCATCTGCAAACTTAGCCAGAGCTCTTTGGTATTTGCTTTTACTTCAGAAAAGTAGTTGCCAAACAGGAGAGGTCCCAGCACAAAACCCTGGAGGACTCTACTGGTGACTGGTCTCTTTCTGGAGGTAACTTCCCTGCATTATTTCCTGCATCCTATCTGTGTGCCAGTTGGCAATCCAGTGGGTGACATTGGGGTTATTTAGGGGTTTAGATGTGTTGTTCTGTTGAATAATTATTAGGCCATTTCTGTTCTTTTGACTATTTGTTACAAGAAAATTTAACTTAGAACTTGGTTTAGTTGATGAACTTCTGATGGAATACCTGTTTAGAATTGTATTTTTCTGGGAAAAAATATCAATATTTTGCTTCGGTTTTTTCTTTGGAGTTTATTTAAACTTAATTGCAAGAGTGGTCTTTGGTAATTTTTTTTCCACAAAAAGTTTACCCTTTCCTACTCTACTGACTGCTTATCAGATGCTATTCGTAAAGTTCCTATTATATAATCGAAGACGCAATCTTTCGAATGCTTCTTGATCGAACTTGAAAGCATGAAACAGCAAAATAGCGAAATGGCATATAAGTGGTTTCTTTCCCTGGGAAAGAAATTGCTTGGCCCCTTCCGTTACTTTGCATTTTTTCTTACTGTAGTGCGATCTCGGAGTTGGTATATTTAAGGGGGGGCAAAGCCCCCCCACTTTATGTAATGTTTTGAAATTTTTATTATTTATTTATTTATTTTTTGTGGAACCGCAATTTTTTTTCCCTAGGCAAAAAATTGCTGTTGCAATTGTTCGGGATTGTAAGCTTCCGCTTACATGGGGTCGATAAATCAGCGTTCACTTTTTTAAGCATTCACTGATTTAATATAAACCCTATTCTTAGGTGTATACCAAACTTGAGACTCTGTGAGGATTTTCTAACATTTTAATCAATTTTAGTTATTTTTGTGAATAAAGTTGTACTGTGCTTGTACATTAGCTCGTTGTGATTGGCTAGGGCAAGTGTGTGTGGTGGTTGTCACTAAATATTTTACCTCACTGATTGTAATGTTTTTGTTAGAAGGTGCCACCGATCCTTATTGGCTCCACTGACAGTTTGAAGGATTTCTTTCACAGCTAGGACATGGACCAGGATCCCGCTAAAGACTTTTGACCCTTCCCAGAGTTGTAAGAAGAAGAAAAAAAAGGTGTCCAGGAAGCTACAGTCATCAATCCACTTTCCTCCTTGCCTCAGCCAGTGATGTGACTGCTGTAGCCATCAACTGTTCCACAGACCACTCATCTTATCACTCTGGTCGCTCTGGTATCCTCCTTCAAGATGCCACCATGGACCAGGGTTTAGGCACAACATCCACAGCTGTACAGTTCCCTTTGCTAGGGAAGGGAGAAACACCCTTGCCGGCTTTTTGGGAAGATACTAGGGGATAATCCTTCACTATACCACACTGAGGAGCCCCTTCCATGGTTGGAGGCCATCTATTGAGACATTCCTTTTGTAGGAGGGTCTCCTAGAAAGAGAAAGCATAAGTGTAGACAATTTTCCTCTCCTGAATCAGATAAGTGGCTGAATTTGACGGAAGGATTGTTGAGAGTATTTCAGTCTTTGAGTGATGATATTCCTCCTCAGAAAAAAACAGGAAATTAATTTCTTCCCCACCAGATTCTGACTCTCAGTGTAAGGGATATAGGATTCAGACTGAGACTTTTCTTTCTCATGTCCACTCACTACAGGGTGGCGATTCTGACTCTGAAGAGACCCTTTCCTCAAATTCCCCTCTAAAAGGAATGTTCTTTTTTAACACTATTGCCAAACTAATGGATTTTTTTTCAATGGGTGCAAAACGGCATGTCTGAATCTCAGCAAAGTTATTATGATTTATTGCAGGTAGATTTTCTTCAGCTTGCACCTTTTGCCAGCATAGGAGACTGCCTTTTTGGCTGCCTGCATTTTTCCTGAAAGTCAGACGTCCACTCCTAAAAAGTCTGATAAATCATATAGAGTGCACCAGTCCCATAAGTTTCTTTATTTAACCCCTATGGCATATCCTACAGTAATTTATTCTACTGAATTTCCTTTAGCAGCTAGCCTTACCACTTCTGACAAAATGGGAAGGGTCGAGGATAAATTTGGTAAAAAAAAAAAAATTCTTCCACATTGGCCTTCAGAATTGTCAGACAAACATGTCTAAGTTTTTGCTGGCTTCTTTTGATAACTTAAGGAATTAAGTTGCTGATCTCACTTCCTCAAATACTTGAAGCATCTGTGCTTTCTGTGTTATCTGCTGTGCCTCAGGTAATCAAACATCCTCTGAAAAGTACAAAGAATAAAGGATGACCCTCACAGAACCAAGGACAACCTAAAAACATCAGACTTGACTAAATGCCTCCTCAGGACTTCCCCTTTCCCACCCTGGCAATCCTCTAAATCTGTCCCAGAGTTTAGGTCTTCACTTTCCTCTGTGGTTACCAGATAACCTCAGTTGGGCTTGGAAGATTATTCTGAAAGGTTACAACTGAGGTTGGGAATCCCCCCCCCCCCCATTTCTAAGGGGTACCAATATATGCCCCTAGTCAAACTGACCTGTTTCTTCCTGTTTTGAATCAGATGCTGTCTCAGAGAGTAACAGAACCTGCTTCCCCACAGCAAAAAGGAAGGGGATTTTATTCAAGAATTTTTCTGGAACCATAAAAAAGAAAGGACTTGGAGACCTGTCCTAGAACTTTTTATTAAATTGTGTGTTAAAACAAAGGGAAGCATAAATTAAACAAAAGAAAACAAATCATATTAACATTTGTTTTATTTTACTTACATTATACATCATGTCTTTTCTTTGTAACTGTCATCAGTCCAGCATTACATAAATTGCTGAATCCCTGCCTTCCCTTCACTTATCCTCCTGAACATTATTCTGCATGTATTGATGTTCATCATATTGATCACTGCTGCAGTAGCCTTAGCTATTTCTGGGTTATATCCTGCTGGTATAACAGTTTGCCAGCTTCCAAAGCTTCTGGGCACATTTCATGCACTTAAATTGTCAGGCAGCTCAAGCTGAGCTGTCTAAAAGACAAGTCTGGGTCTGAATCCCTTCAGAGCTGCACTGTAGCTGAAGAAGTATGCTCCTCTGAGGCTTTCGAGGATTGACGGTCGACTTGTGCTTTCCTTTGCTGGACAGGTAAATTCCATTTGGGGGTAAAAATCTTCCATTTTCTTAATTTCATTGATGATTTATTAATTTCCTTTTCATGAAAGTTGTTTTAAAAGTAGGAGTGTTGTGCTTTAATGGACTGTCTCGAGATTGGGACATGAAAGTAGTATAAAGTAACTTAAAACATTTCCGTGGAGAAATTATGTTTATTTTTCTTTTGTGGGTGTAGCATAGTGTTTTAAAGTGCTTTGTACTCTGTTTTTCTGTCAAAAAATAACTTTTGTGGAGTTATAGTGTTTACCGGTGATAACTGATTATCTTCCCCCAGAAAGAAGCACCATTTTCAGCTTGAAAATGGAACAGGCTGCCTGTCCCATGGTCAGTCCTTCTTCCAGCCACAAGAAGAAAAAAATTAAGCATACAGCCTTTGCCACTACAGCAGCCTAGCTGTTTGCCTCAACCACAATTTGGGGACTGCTGTAGCCATATATTGTACCTCAGACCACTCATCTTTTACCCCAGATCCCATGTTGTTCCTCAGGCCACTCATCTTTTAGCCCAGATTCCATGTTGTTCCTTAGACCACTCATCTTTTACCCCAGATCCCATATTGTTCCTCAGACCACTCATCTTTTACCCCAGATCCCATGTTGTTCCTCAGACCACTCATCTTTTACCCCAGATCCCATGTTGTTCCTCAGACCACTCATCTTTTACCCCAGATCCCTGTGGTGTAACACCTACTGCCACTAATGCTCGGGGGCTAGCCACATCCTCTGTGGCTGTTGGAATCCCCTCACTGGGCAAGGGAGAGTCTCTGTTATCGGTCTTGGGAGAAGGGACAGGGAAGGTTTCCATGTTTTGCCAGAATGGTGTGCCCATTCCTGGGGAAGCAGCAGATGCCACTAGTAACACAGATGGGCCTATTTTTCCTGCTAAAAAGAAACGGAAAACCAAGCATCTAGTGACTCCTTCGCAAATTTCTTTGGATAGGAGTAGCTTACTAGGTCTGCCTCACAGTTTAATTCAGGCTATTGATCCTTCTTGTAAAGTAGTTTCAGGTAAAAGAAAGAGAGATTCCCGTTTTCTTGAAGAGATTCAAGATTGTGAATTTGAACAGGAGGATGCAGGGATGGATACAGCTTTTTTTCCCCTTAGATGTCTGATTCAGACTTAAGAGAGCTCAGTTTCTGATTCTCTCTGTGGGTTGTCCATCCAGGCTAATCCATACCAAGAGAATTTGTTAGGGTACAGCTATGTATAAACAGTTTCTCCCCTGAAAGCTTCCAAACCCGTATACATTTACCTTACAAAACTTACAACTGCAAAAGAAAAAAAAATGTACCTCTGATTGTCTACTGTAAGAAATGTTAATCACTAGCATAATGTCCTGTTGTGTGTATATATGCTATATGTATGTTTGTTAATCACCAGCATGTTGTCCTGATATGTATATACACCTTATGTATGTATGTTCTACTTCTTTTTACTCTCGTGTAATGTATTGTAATTTGGAGTTTTTCTCCCAGGGCCACCGCTGAAAATGGACCTGTGTCCAGTCGGACTTCCCCGTAAACAAATGTAAAATAAAATAAATAAAATAAATTGTCCCTTTCTGTGAAACTCTTGTTAGAATGCCAGTGTTTTCAGTGGGGAAAATGGTGAGGTTTCTCAGTTCCACAAAAAATGTTACATAAGGAATTTCTAGAACCTACACCTATTGCTCCTGTTCTGCTTTAGAGAATGTGCATGTTACTGCCTGCAATTTTCTTGATACTCAGCCAGATGCCCCTAAGAAGTCAGACAGGATGAATAAAGTTCCTAAGTCTTTTAAATGTTTATTCACTAGTCCCAATCCTGACCCAGCAGCTACAGCGTTAGTTGATCTCACTACTGCTAAACACTTAGTTAATTCCAATCCTTCTCTTTCTGATAAAATGGGCTAATTATTAATAGGTATGGGGAAAAGTGTATACTTTTGAAATTCAGATTTTCAGAATTTTGAATTGTCAGGCTCGTATTTTAAAGTTTGTCCTGACAAATTATGAAAGTATGTGGAATGTTTTATCTGCAGTTTCTTCCTGTGAGGTAGAGTCTGCTTTAGATAACTTAAGTTTCTTCTGTTGCATAGGTCACTACTCATTGTTTACAATGTGTGTATGATTCTCTTGATATTTCTTCCAGGGCTATGGCACTGGTACTGTTTTAAAGATGTTTGCTTGACTGTATTCTCAGGTCCTCCCGGTGATGTTAAAAATGAGATTTTAAATTCTTCTTCTTTAGATAGCAGTTTAGTGTTTGGCCCCTCTGCTGCAGAAGTGATCAAAAGTGTTATGAAAAGGGGAAAGCTGGTCCAGGAAATCTCTGAGAATTTTCAACCCTATTTTTACAAATAGTGCAAGGGATTTTCTATCTTATCATCCAGTTTTGGCAAAAACAAAATAAACAGTCTTAACAAAACACATTTAAGCAGGCGTTTAATGAGAAATGACAATGGGGTTCCAAAAAGGAGCCTCAAACCTCCCAAAACCAAGGGCAGTCCAACAAATCTGAATGACTAATCAAGAGACCTTGTGACCCCCCCCCCCCCGGCCCCCTTTTTTTTTCTTCCAGAAAGTCTGAATCTCCATTTTTTCTGTTTGACAACAGATTGCTTGAGAAAAGTGGGTTCTGAAAATCATTCATCAAGGTTACAGTTGGTAGTGGGAGTAAATTCCTTCTTTACATGGGGTTATTATTCATCCTACATATCACATAGGTTCATAGGTACTAGGCTATTGGCCCTAGGGCCTATATAAGCCTAGCCAAACGGTACCCTGGCTTTCATAACCCAAGAAAATGATTTTCCTGCGCCCCTGTTTGTTCACATTCACATTTCACATTCTTTTGTTTCCACCAGTTCATCATATACTCTCCCAAGGAATGATAGAACCAGTTCCTCATTCCCATATAGTGGGGGGGTTTATTCAAGGATGTTCCTAGTGCCATAGAATGAAAGAAAATGCTTGGAGACCAGTTCTGAATATTTCTTTTCTACTAAAACTTTTTGTGATAGCGCCCAAATTCAGAATGTTGTCACCTCACAACCTTGTTACCTCTTCTTCCTTGCTTAAGTTTCCTGGTCATATTAGGCTTAAAAGATGCTTATTATCACATCCCTATTCATCCAGACTTCAGATATTTCTTAAGGTTTTTTGAGTCTGTAGCACGTTATCAGTTCTCTGCCTTTTCCATTGGACTATCCACTGCACCAAGAGTACTCATAGTGGCTAACTCCAGTTATAGCTCACTGCAGGCTTATAGGGTATCCACAGTTTTCCATATTTAGACAAATGCTTATCTTTTGAAGTCTGTTTCAAATTGTCAGGAATCTCTCCCTCTGTCTCTCTTGGGTGAGCGATCTCTTATGCAACCTGGGATTCCAAGAGAAAATTCAAGAGTCTTTCTTGACTTCTTCACACAGGATTGTATTCCTGGTATGTCAGCAAGACACCTCAGTTCAAAGAACTTTTCTTCCATAAAAAAAGATATTTATGTAGATCTGTTCCTAAGGTTTTCTACTCAGACTTTGGTCCGTATGAAGGAATACCTTAGGATTTTGCTTCTCACAGCATCTGTCATTCTCATGGTACTCCTGACAAGACTTCATATGAGAAAAATACAGTTGTTGTTGTGTCTTTCAGCTTATCCCGGTTAGAGGTCGCCACAATGGAACTCCGGTCCGCTAATGTTTGGTAGTGGATTTTTACGTGCCGAGTTACCAGCCCTGACGCACAACCTTCAACGAAGGCACGCCCATTCACGCATGCCTCCACACACAAGACGCTCTAGCTGAGAATCAAACACGACAACGTCTTGCTGTGAGGTGACAATGCTACCGGAGCACCACTCTCTTTGTTCCCAGCACTCATTATTTTTTCAAATCCCAGTGCTGAGTTTTGTCAGAAGAGAAATCTTTTGGTGGTGACAACAGATGTCCTTAAATTCAGATATCCCCTTCTCCCTTCCTGCTTCAAATCATCCAGTCACCATATATGGTTTGCACATTGCTTGAGGAGCATTTTCAGGAGGGATAACAGTTCAGGGGGTGTAGGACACCAAGGACATACACAAACACATAAATATCAAGGAGATGCTTGCCATGATTAAGGCACTCAACTCTGTGAACTATCTTTGGGCCCCGGGACCTCTTTAAATGGTTACAGACAATAACACAGTCCTGTGATACATCAGCAAACAAGTGGGAACCAGGTTGTACCCCCTTTGCAGACTTGCCATGTTAGCTTGGTATATAGCCTCACAGCGCAGTCTCACTCTACAGACTTCCTACAGTCTGTAAAAGCATAATTGTGTGCAGACAAGCTGAGCAGGAACAAGACAGACCCTCACAAATGGAAACTAGATCAGAGTATCTTCCGAGATTTGATCCTTCTATAGAGAGTTCCTCAAGTTGACCTCATTGCATTCTCTCTGAATATTCAATTGGCAAGATTCTGTTCAAGACTCCATGGAAGAAGGTCTGGAAGACAAATGCCTTTTCTCTTCCTTGGGATTGGAATGTTCATGTGTGCTTTTCCATCCCTTCCACTAATATCCAGGGTGCTTCTGAAGATTCAGAAAGAATCCCCCAAGATAATTGTGGTGACTCCCTTCTGGCCCAGGCAACCATGGTTCTCCCTTCTTTTGAAAATGGCCAGGAGCAAGTACCACAAGCTTCCTCACAGACAGGATCTACTCAAACAAGAACAGGGGTGTTTGCTATACACCATCAGTCATCTTCTGTTGACTGATTGGATGATATGGTCTTAATTCCTTTTAGGCACCTGTTTATTGAGGACACGCAGCATGTAGTATTGGAGGCAAGAAAGTCTGCTACTAGAAAGTCACATAGATTAACAAATAGAAAAGTTTTTTTGATGCAAACACCATAACCAGCACTCATTCAGGGCTAGTTGTCCTCTGGTTTTACAGTATTTGTGTGAGTTACTATCAAGGTTTATTTGTCAGCCATTTCAGCATTTCTGCCTATAGACCCTCCTCTTTCAATGCAGTCTTATGTCAAAATGTTCTTGTGTTTTTCATGAGAAGCCTTCAAGAAAACCAGTGGCCCCTTCTTGGAATCTTAATTTTATGTTAGAGCAGCTAACACTTGCTCCATTTAAACCAGCTAACCTAGCAGACTTGAGGTTCTTAAACATGGAAAACAGTTTTACAGATTGCTCTGACCTCTGGCAGAAGGGTGTGGAGATACAGGCTTATGGTGTGTCAACCCTATCTGATTCTCCAGAGGGACAGGGCTTTTTTGAGAACTGTAGGTTTATAGATGTGTACTAGGCTAATGACTATGAGGGCCTTTTTATGCCTAGTCATGCCTTCCAAATCTCTGACAATTTCCGGTACCCTTGATAAATGTAAGCAGGGGCTTGGGAGATTAAATATTTACAAGTAGGGGCTAGGGAAAGGTGCTATTTGCAGGCTGCCTGTGTCCATTAAATACATAGGTGCCAAACCAGGGATGAATTTCCTGTTCCCCATCCAGTTGTCTAAGCTATACTTGAATTAGGTTAAGGAGGAACTGTGCTTCACATGGATGGGGAGCCTGTTCCAGAGAAGTAGTAGTCTCTGGGATAAAACCTGTCTCTCCAGCAGGTCTTATTTATATCAGACAAGGGGCAAGTCTTTAGAATGGGTAATTCTGGTGCTGTTTGTTTTGCGGATGTGCAGGAGGTCCATCAGAGTCGGGTCTGACAGTGCCTTGTATGCCAGATATAGCACTTCCCTCAACAGTCTGTAGGAGACAGAATAGAGGTTTAAGGCCTTGCAGTGGTCTGCATAGGACATGTTACTTGCACCCTTTATTATTTTAGTGAGGAATCTCTGTGGACGTTCTAGTTGTGGATATGCCTGGTTAGGTACGTACCAAATGGGGCATTGTACTCAATGATAGGTCTGATGAATGCTGAATACAGTGGAACAATGACTTCTTTGATCTAGATGCCTTAAATGGTCTCTCGAATGTCAACCAAATTCACACACACACGCTTACAAGTTGATTGCAGTGAGAGCAGAACCCTTACCTACCTAAGTATACCATCTAGAGAACAGTATTTAATGCAAGAGCTACTGCACAGTCCTTCTTTTTTGCCTTAAGTGATATCAGAGATTACTTAAAGATAAACTATCCATCTCCCCATGTTCTTTCCTGAACCTAACAATGAGGGAGGGAGAACACTCTGTACTTTGGATGTCCACAGACATCCCAAGTACTATCATGACAGAACTAAATATTATAGGTTTTTGGATCAGTTGTCCGTTTCTTCTGAAGGTAAGAAAGGGCAACCTGCATCAAAACAGACTACTTCCAAATGGTTGTCTAAGACTCTTACCTTTTGTTATATTCAACATAACAAAACTATTATAGGCAGGATCAAAGCCCACTGTACCAGGACCTTGGCTTCATGTATGGCTTTTTGGAAAGGGTTGGATTCTTTAAGTTTTCTGGAAGCTGTTATGTGGTACTCTACATACTTTTACAAAACACTGTAAGCTTTATAGGAAATTCTCCAGAGGCTTCTGGACTCTTCTCCTTCCATCTCCCAAATGTAGTTAGCTAGAGTAATCTTGCCCACATAGCTAAGGCTACTGCAGCAGTGATCAGTATGATGAACATAGCATAGCTGTGTAAGTTAAACTTACCATAAAAGTAGATGTTCACATGATTACTGCTGCAGTAGCTGCACCCTCTTGCCACCCCCTTGTTTTTTGCTCTGTTTTTTAGGGAATGGGCATTTATTTTTGTTCCTAGCATTCACATTTCAGGGTTCATTCTCCTCTTTTCTACTGGCAGGAAAACTCTGAAGGGTCTCACACCCAAATATGTCTTAATCAGCTCAGCTCAAGCTGCCTGGCAGTTTGGGCACGTAGAATGCCCTGAAACTTTGGAAACTGGCCAATTGTTATAGCCTTCACATGATGTAACCTATATAGCTAAGGCTACTTGCAGCATTGAACATTCAAACATCTGTTATGGTAAGTTTAACTTATGCAACTGTAAACTGTACTTTCCCAAAATTTATATTTATTTCTATATAATTTGCCCATTCCATTTTCTAAGGTCATTCTTCAATTCTTTTATCGCTTTTATAATATGCAAGACTTCAAATACAAACAGAATTAAACTTAACACCTTACTATGTCTAGGCAATTCAGATCTTTTGTCCCAGTTTAGAAGAATAAGTTCCTTAGTTACAGTCATTTACTCATCCAATATTTCTGACAGAATACTCTGTATGGATTTTTTTTTAAATCAGCCAAGTCGCTACACTCCCAAAACATACATGTTCCCAGTACTTTTGAAGTCTGTTTTCCTAGTCTTTTCTAACCTCCAGTTTTTACTGTTATAATATGCCCTACTGCTTCTTCTTCTGGCTGCTCACATTAGGGGTTGCCACAGCAGATAATCTGTTTCCATTTCTTCCTGTCCTCTGCGTCTTGCTCTGTCACACCAGCCACCTGCATGTCCTCTCTCACCACATCCATAAACCTTATCTTAGGCCTTCCTCTTTTCCTCTTACCTGGCAGCTTCATCCTTAGCATCTTCTTCCCAATATACTCTGCATCCCTCCTCAGCATATGTCCAAACCAACATAATCTTGCCTCTCTGGCTTTGTCTCCAAATCTTCCAACCTGGGCTGACCCTCTAATATACTTATTCCTAATCCTGTCCACCCTTGTCACACCCAGTGCAAATCTTAACATATTTAACTCTGCCATGTCCATCTCTTACTCCTGCCTTTTTGTCAATGCCACCGTCTCCAACCCATATAACATAGCTGGTCTCACTACCCTCTTGTAGACCTTCCCTTTCACTCTTACTGGTACCCGTCTGTCACAAATCACTCCTGACACTCTTCTCCACCCATTCCACCCTGCCTGTACTCTCTTCTTCACCTCTCTTCCACACTCACCATTACTCTGAACTGTTGATCATGTGTTTAAACTCATCCACCTTCGCCACCTCTACTCCCTGCATCCTCACCATTCCTCTATCCTCCCTGTCATTCACACACATATATTCTGTCTTAGTCCTGTGGACCTTCATTCCTCTTCTCTCTAGAGCATATCTCCATCTCTCTGGGGTCTCCTCCACCTGTTCCCTACTCTCACTACAGATCACAATGTCATCTGCAAACATCATAGTCCACGGGGACTCCTGTCTGATCTCATCTGTCAACCTGTCCATCACCATTGCAAATAAGAAAGGGCTTAGAGCTGATCCTTGATGTAATCCCACCTCCACCTTAAATGCATCCGTCACTCCCACTGCAGACCTCACCGCTGTCACACTACCCTATCCTGTACCACTCTTACCTACTTCTCTGACACTCCCAACTTCCTCATACAATACCACAACTCTTCTTTAGGCACCCTGTCATATGCTTTCTCTAAGTCCACAAAGACACAATGCAACTCCTTCTGATCTTCTCTGCACTTCTCCATCAACACTCTCAGAGCAAATATTGCATCTGTAGTGCTCTTTCTATCCCTTTTTAACAACAGCTTCTGTTCTAGTTTCAACCAAAAACTCTACCAGTGCAGGTCTTTCACTTAAGATTCCTCCATGCCTTCTTGGCCTCATCTCGCTGTGTTACCTTTCTTCCTCTAGTCATTTGTTCCTGATATCTTGGTTCCTTTGCCAATTTTGTCCAGTAAATTCCAGGCCTTGCTTGCCTATTTTCTGTACCCTTACTTGCGGTTATCCCTATTGACCAAAAATCTCCTTTCTCCATTCTTGTGTTGGCTTAGTTGTTAAAATACATTCTGCTATTTTATGAATATATTTTTTTTAATTTCTCCAAATGTTTTGAGTTTTTAATACCATGACGGGAATGGACCCCATTCCTAAGTCAAAGTATGGTTAAAGTTCATGAAATTAGTATTGTTTCAATTTTTGATGTCAGCCAAAAGTGCTCTTTGCAGCACCAGCAATGTGCCCAGGAATGACTCCTGCAATTCATACAGAGTTACATGTATTGGTAACATATCTAAATACGATTGTAGATTATTTTTTATAAGACCTGTTGCTCTTACAATTATTGGAACTGTATGGGTGTCTTTCTTCTACATTGCTCTCGTTTCTGCCTGCAAATCTTGGTATTTTATGACTTTGTGTCTCTCTGTGTATGCAAGACACTGTAGTCAGTGGGTGTAGCAATGTAGTGATTTCAATGGTCAGTGCTACTTTTGTCTTCTTTTCATGGACTACTGTATCTGGTTTTCTCGCATTTATCTTTTGAACTGTTGGTAATGGGTGATCCCATGTGATGCAGACTTCTTCATTTTTTATGATGTTTTGTGGCTCATGTTTCCAGTGGTTTTTAGCTACTTCAGTATTATAATGTTTGCACAATCCCCAGTGCAGCAGTCTTGCCACATTGTTATGCCTTTCAGTATACAATCCTTCTGCCATTAGTATGGCACAACCAGCAACAAGGTGTGCGACTGTTTCCAGTTCTGTTTTACAAAACCTACATTTGTCTGTTTCTCCCACATGTTCAATGGATTTTATAAACCAATGTGTATGTAGCCTACTATCTTTGGCCGCCAATTTTAACCTTTTATCTTTTGGTTTGAATTTGCCTCTCCTTAACCATTCCTGCATTTGATCCTGATCAACATGAGGTTCTTCCAGAAGTTTTCTTCTGGAATAATATTATGGGGTAGTATTCTGTATGGTTATTTTTCTTAAGGATCTGCATCCAAAATCCTACCCTCTCTATTTCTTTAACTTCCCTCCAACTTCATCAGCATTATCCCTTTCCATTTTTAATTATAACATTCTGCTTGTGTTACATATATGTGCCTTAAATATGTAGCTCTAAAATATCTCTTCAAGTAATCCTAACCACCTTGTTCTATTGGAAGGATCAACTTATCCCACCTAACTCTTGCCCTCTTCCTCTTCCAGATAAATTCCTTCAACTCTTTATTATTATCCACAGCTTCTCCTCTGTTTGATAAAAATATGCTTGGCTCATATATGAAACTAAAGGGATTAAACATATTGTTACTGCTTGTATCTTATTATATGTATCCATAAACAAACACTTCCACTTTCTTCATTTTATTATCATTTGTTTAGAGTATTCTTACTTATCTTTAGTTACCATAACAAAAGCCTTTTTAATCCATACTCCTAAATACTTCATTGTATTGCGTTCCCATATGTATGGGTATTGCTGAACTATTTGTGAGTGGGTACATAATTTACCTATAACCTTTATTTTATTATGATTAAATCTACATCAGAGAAAGACTTGAAACTGTCTCAATATGTTTTACAACACTGAAATATCCTTTACTGTATTTATCAGGTACAAAATTATCTGCAAATAAAGCCAACTTTTCTTGATTACCATACCAATTATATCCTTGCATTTCTGAGTCTTTTATTTTATATGACGTCTGCTGTAAATATAACACACATAAAGGGGAAAGAGGATACCTCTACCTTGTTCCTCTGTTCAAACACAGATGAGAACCCTCCCACTTTAATTCTTGCCTCCAGTCCTTCATATGTCCTCTTTAATAACTTTATTGCATCAGAGAATGCAAGTGCTTCTGTTGCCCTACTCAAAAACTCCAAGCTTACTCTGTTGAATGCTTTCTATGCATCAAGATCCACCAACAACAGCAGTATTATTTTATGTTTTTATTTCTCTCAGGATCATCATTGTTGTAGTAAAAATCTCCGTACGGTCCCCAGAGAGTGATGCAGTCAATCAAGGCAATAAGTAGAAGTAAAACACTGCAGAACTCACCACCAAAGATAAAAATCAACTCTTTATTTAACGAAACGAACAGATAAGCACTTTCACGTACCTAAGTATGCTTCATCAGATCTACTTTAGCTATGCTTATCACTTCACTTTTATACATAACTCTGAATAACAATTAATCCAATTACATCAATAAATCATTCAATTATTCAATAAAACTGTATAATTGTAAGATTGCTGGGATCAGCCTTTAAAGAGACATTCCAAGGGACTGTGTATTTAAAACAGCAGAAAAGCATGGAAAAACGTGTATGTTAAAAATTAACATCTTCTCATATAGTGCCTTATTTTGATATATTTACAATATGCTTATCATATATTATTTTATCCGCATTCTCAAATGCATAGTGAGCATGAACGCCAAGGCATTAAAATATTAAAACATCTTAAAATATATATATATATATATATATATATAATAGGTATGGTGAATACCTCAAACATACCCCATAAGTATATCAAATAGTGTGCCAATAAATAAATAAATCAATGAATAAATAAATAAATATATAATTGATATATAACTTTTGTATTAAAATATATATATGTATATTTATGAAAATATATATAAATAAATACATATAACCAATAAAACATATGTATCTATATCTATTATTCACCTTATTGTGAAATATAGGTGAAAACAATATTGTTTCACATATATCTGAACATAAATATAAATATGTCAATGTATCAAATAAATTTAATAAATTTTATGAAATAAATATACTTATAAAAGCCATAAATAAACATGCAATTAATGATGCAAGAAAATCCATATAAATAGGTAAATAAATATGTAAATATATAAATAAATAACTAAAAAACTGTCAAGATCAACGTGCAGCAAAAAATATATACAATATAATGTAATGTAATATAGTATATTACACATAGAATATATTATATATAGGCATACTCATCCATATAGCCTGGCTTCCAAAACAGGTTTCAAAGAAATGGTATGGTTGAGACCAGGGGGTAAGTGTGCCCCCATCCTCAAAATCCAATCTAATTCCGTAGTGGCTAGCATATTCATATTATTACCACCTCTTTTACTAAAATGTACCACTTGCAAGACCCTAAAACTAAACTTGTGTCCCTCATATTCCATGATATGTCTGGCTATATTTTAATACAAAAGTTATATATCAATTATATATGTATTTATTTATTCATTGATTTATTTATTTATTGGCACACTATTTGATATACTTATGGGGTATGTTTCAGGTATTCACCATACCTATTATATATATATATATATATTTTAAGATGTTTTAATATTTTAATGCCTTGGCGTTCATGCTCACTATGCATTTGAGAATGCGGATAAAATAATATATGATAAGCATATTGTAAATATATCAAAATAAGGCACTATATGAGAAGATGTTAATTTTTAACATACACATGTTTTTCCATGCTTTTCTACTGTTTTAAATACACAGTCCCTTGGAATGTCTCTTTAAAGGCTGATCCCAGCAATCTTACAATTATACAGTTTTATTGAATAATTGAATGATTTATTGATGTATTTGGATTAATTGTTATTCAGAGTTATGTATAAAAGTGAAGTGATAAGCATAGCTAAAGTAGATCTGATGAAGCGTGCTGCTTATCTGTTCGTTTCGTTAAATAAAGAGTTGATTTTTATCTTTGGTGGTGAGTTCTGCAGTGTTTTACTTCTACCTAGGATCATTATTGTTCTGTTAATGTTGTCATATGTTTGCCTTCCCCTCCACAAAACCACATTGATCCATAGGTATCAATTTTGGCAACATGTTTGCCATTCTTTTAGCTAGTATAAACAGAAACACTTTATAATTATGGTTTTAAATTTAAATGGTTCTGTATGAAGCTGGGTCTAATGAGTCTCTGCCATCTTTAGGTAATAAAACCACCACAGCTTTCTACCAAGGTGTTGGTGCTTCCCCTCCTTTTAAAATACTGTTAAACAAAAGTATTCTACATCTTTATTACTGCAGATATCTATGGAAAATCTAAAAGTAACTATTTGAAATGTTGGGACCTGCTAAAGCAAGTCCCAAAAATGCAAAGACTGAATAGCCGAAAGATTGGACTTGATTATACTAAGTCTGAGATGACATTTCTCAGAATATTCCCTTTTCTCTGAGGTATGGCAATCTCTGAGTTGGTATAGATAAATTCAAGGGGTGGGGGTGGGGATTGCCTTACAAAAAGATGTTTGAAGAAGAAACTGTTTCGAGATTTGCTCTTCTCCTGTGTTTTCAGTCTTTTTTCTGGACTTGTTGGCACTCAGCATTTCAAGTGTTGGCATTTCAGTGGGGAGCCTAATCTAAGCACCATCATTTGTAGTCACCTCACACACTAAAACAATGACAGAGAAGGTTTGCACTCAGCTAAAGGCCTGCTACAGTATCTCAAACCAACTTCCTAGTAAGTCCAGGAAAGCTCTAGCACTAAATGTTCTGCTTCCCTGTGCTGAATACTTCTTTCCACCTATTGTACTTGATAGAAAAATTCTGAAAATACACCACATACCTTGAAAAAGCTAAGTGGCTACCAGTAACAACTTGTGCCTTTCTGCTCCCTGCCACTTTCAGCATCAAGCTGCTGTGCAATTGTTACTGACCCACATTAGTCAGTACTTTATTGCCAGATTTCCCCCTATTCCCTAAAAGAGAATGCAGATAATAATCTCGGCCTTCAGATGTCTCAGTTCATCATAGAAAGTGGTGAAACCAGCTTTAGGAAGTTAGTACTTGCTACCAGGTGAATCGTCATATGCATGATATCAGGAGAGATGTAAACTACACAACATTCAGGGAAACAAACTTTTATTACTTATGTTAAAAGGTGTATATAAATGTTCTTGCTTTAATAATAATGGATAAATTCTCCATCACCATGCAAGACTTGGCCAATAGCCAGCATCAAAATTCATTAATCTGATGTTTTTAATCTTCTTTCCATTCATCACTGATGGGTCGGTTCCGAGCCTCTCGGAACCGTGTTGGCCTAATACCAAGCTCGTGTACACCAAAAAAACTCGAGCTAAGCTGCTACCCACAGTGCCCTTCTCCCTGTTACCTCAGATCTCTTTTGCCGCATAGCCATATAGCCACGTTTCACCTAGCTCTCAAGCTAAGTGGTATTTATTTTTATATTTTTGATACATATCTCTTACCTAGTCACTTTATAAAACTATATCCTTTCTACTTGACTCGTTTAGAGTTTTTTTGTAACTTTGTCATACCTAGCTCTACCCACTGGGTAATTCTTCTTACCATCGCTGGTACACCCTCTCCTTACCCTTGTGGTATCTCTTGATACCATTGTTGGTATCGTCTTTCCTGACTCTAGTTTAGTAAACTTGTTAGTGTGTTTTCTGGACATGTCTGAGAAAAAAGGATCTTCGGGGTTTAAGCATTGCACCTCTTGCAGTGGTAAACTTCCCAATAGCGACTCTCATGACGACTGCGTTTATTGCCTGGGGGTTCCTCATCTCTCTGTTAAACCCCCCCTGTCAAATCTGTCAAAGTTTCAGTCAGCAGATGCTTAATGAACGCAAGAACAAATTGATTTTGAAAGGCTTTCTTGCTTCTCCTTTCTCAGAGGCCCTTTCTGTGTCAGAGGTCTCAACCCCTCCAATGAAAGACAAGAAACATCCCCACTCTGATCCCTCTTCACACGCTGGTGATAGAGGTAAGACGCCTAAACATAAGGACCACAAAACTTCCTCAGAGCATAGACTTGCTACTTCGGCTCCAACTACTGCTGTTCCGAGCTCTGCTCCGAATACTTTTACGACTCAAGCTGTCTTGGATACTACTGGATTTTCGATGTTGGCGCCACCTTCGGCACAGACTCCTCCAGCTACGGCACTGACCCTTGCCTTCAACTACATCAAAAGTGGTGCCAACCTATGCCGCTACTTTGGAACCGATGACATGGACTCAGAGTGCCCCATTGGCACAGAGCCCTTTTACTGCACCATTGATTCCTTTGCTTCCTGTCTCCAAATTAGAGAGTACGGTGTCATTAGCTCAGACACCATGGACCCGATACTTTCCCTCTTTGGATCCATTCTTGGGTCAAATGTATAGCCCTTTTTTGGATTGACCTGACTCCCCTTCAGGAGTATCCACAAGGTCCACCAGGATACTATCCGAACTTGATGTGGTGCACCTGTTGGATCAGCTGTTAATGGCCATAGGGATACCATATGTTCCAAAGACTCACCCCCCCTCTGGGACTTGGGTCTAGGTCTCCTAGGACTCCGACATATTCTCCTCCTTTTGACCCGTCAGCTCCGAAGCCCATTGCTCCGACATCTTTTGTGGAACCCTGTTCCATGGCACCAACGGTGACTGTTACTGAGGCTTCGAGGCCATCCCTTTGGTTCTCTGTTCTGATGGAACCATCCCTTCCTCAGACTCATGGTTCAGGGGTGGAGTCCTCGGTTCAGGGCACGCTTCCCAGTGTTTTATCGGTTCCGTCCTCTGATCCGGGGATAACACCTGCCCCGAGCCTGCTTGAGACTCCATCTCTGGGAGCAGGTCCGGCGGAGCAGGGTGTGGCCCCGGTTCCAAGGTTGTCCTTCTCTGTTCCAGGCTCCCACTCCTCTTCGGGAGGGCCTGCTTTCCGGGTGATGGAGAGGGTGCTCGCTTCAGGAAGCGCTCCAACATTGGAACTTCATCCTACTCCCTCTGAGCTACAGCTACCATGAGCCACCTCCCAGGACACCGGGAGGAGAAGCCTCAGGAAACCCCAGTTCGGGGTACCCACCCTTCCGAGTCTTCCTCAGATATTCTCACTGAGGAACCTCCTTGGAAGATGGCATGCAAGAGAAAGCACATGGACTCTCCTGAAGAGTCTTTGAAAGAAGACACGGACTACGATGATGGGGAGGGGTCCCCCTGGAAGTATTAAAACAGAGGGGTAGCTGGAAGCCCTCCAACCCCTCCTCGGAGGAATCTGTGTTCCTGCAGGCTTTTCGCTCCAGCCCTTCTACCTCTTGTGTGACCCCACCTGCTGACATGTTAATCCCGCTCATCGTGCAGCATGCTAGGTAGAAACTTGACTTTATTGAGGCCATTCCCCAGAGACCTAATAAGAGTCTTTCTCCCCCCAAAGAGCATCCACACTGGTCCAAAGGTTTGCCAGTTGATGCTATGGTGGTGGTGGCGACGGCCACTAAAAAGGATCTAAAAGAAGAAAGTCCTACTGTCCACCCCGCCCAACAAGAGAGTCTTGGACTGTAGACAGGTTGGGGAAGCGAGTCTTTCCTTCATCGACCTTTGCTGTCAGGTCCCTGAACTACTTGGCACACTTCACGGGGCTCCAAAGAGATCTGATTACCAAACTTTCTGGATATCTCGTAGATCAAGTTTCTGACGAGGCACAGGACAAAGTTGCCTTTCAACTTGCCACCCTTGAATCTATTTCCAATTCGTCCATGAGGCTGCTGTCCCACACAATTGAAGGGGCGGCCAGAGCTGTGGGTGCAGGCATAGTCATGAGGCGTCATGCCTGGATGCTCATCTGCGACCTCACGGACTCCTTCAAGTCCTCCTTTTTGAACACCTCTATTGAACCATCTTCCTTATTTGGTTCTAAAGTGAATGACACGCTAGGCAGGTGTGAGCAAGATGGAAAGACTCTGTCCGCCGTTGGCCTATGTTATTCAAAGAAGCCTCAAAGTTCCTTTTCCAGGACCAGAGGAGTGGGAAAATCTAGCACAAGAAATCTCAGGGTCCTTTCCGTAATGCACATGGCGAGGATTCCACCAGAGGCAGAGGGGGTACAATGGTGGAAGATGCCCCTTTAGGGGCAGAGGGGGTCCCTAAAACCAAGACTCAGAGATTCCTTCTCTGGGCAGGCTTATCACGCTCCTGAAGCGCTGCCCAATTGCTTTCCTCTGGAAGCAGTGGGGCTTGTTTTTCTCTGCACCAAACTGCCTGGCGCTCTATTACAAATGATCGATGGGTACAGAGAATAATCTCCAGAGGCTACTACATCCCTCTAACCTCCTGTCCAAAACCTACAAAAAAACCTTCCCGATGTCCCACACACTCAAAGGGGAGAAGCGGCTTCAGAGATAACAAAGCTGTGTCAAAAAAGAGTCATCCAACCAGTCCCTCCAGACCAGTGCAGATCCAGGTTTTACTCAAGATTCTTTTTAGTGCCAAAAAAGACCAGGGACTGGAGACCCATCCTGGAACTCAGCCACTTAAATCAGTTGCGCAAACCAAGTTCTGCATGGTCACTATTCAATCCATTCTCTCTTTTTTTTAAGGGAGGATGTTTGGATGTGTTCGATAGACCTCCGGGATGCGTATTACCACATCAAAATGGACAAACTCTCCAGGAGTCTCCTTTGCTTCTGGCTAGGAGCCAGTCATTACCAGTTCCGAGCCCTGCCATTCGGTCTCTCAATGGCCCCCAGAGTGTTCACAAAATGTCTAGCAGTGGTGACAGCTCATCTGAGACTTCAAGGATTCCAGGTGTTTCCATATTTGGACGATTGGCTCCTCTCCGCCCCCACCAAGCGTCTGACTATGGCCCTCCGATACACCCTTTCACTAGCAGAGTCCCTGGGAATCACTGTATACTGGGAGAAATCCAACTTAGAACCTACCCAACAGCTGGAATTTATAGGGGCAGTTTTCAATACTCAATCCTGTCTGATATCTCTCCCAGCTCATAGGCTTCAGAGGTTAAGATTGCAAGTGCGTGTGATACTCTGTCAAAAGAAGGTGTCAGCAAAGGAAGCTCTGCAGGCTCTGGGGTCCATGGCTGCAGCCATTCCAGTAGTTCCTCTGGCAAGGTTACACATGAGACTGTTACAATGGCTCCTATTGTCCCAGTGGTTTGCAAATCTTCACCCCCTAAACTCGCAGGTGCTCATAACCAACTCTTGCAAGCAAGATCTTCTTTGGTGCATAAGGCCAGACGCAGAACTTTGGTGTCGCCCCTTTCAGCCGCCTCAATGCCACTGTGACCACAGACGCTTCCCTGATAGGGTGGGGGGCCATTTTCAGGGAAAGACAGTCCAAGGCACATGGTCGAGCTTAGAGGCCAACCTGCATATCAATGTTCTGAAGTTAAGAGTGGTGCTGTTAGCGATGCAGGCATTACATCCACTTATTCCCCCTGGAACGATTGCAGTTCAGTCAGACAATATGTCAGTAGTCTGGTACATCAACAAACAAGGAGTAACCAAATCCTACCCCCTCTGTCGAGAGGCCATGAGAATTTGGCATTTGGCGATAGCTTCCGACTGCTTTCTAATAGCAACACACATCCCAGGGAGTTTCAGCGTAATTACAGACAGGTTGAGCAGATGCGTTCTCCTTCCACATGAGTGGTCTCTCAATCCCAAAGTGACGGCAGAAAATTTCAGCCGATGGGGCCAGCCCTGCTTCGACCTCTTCACCTCTCCTATGAACAATAGATGCAGCAGCTATTTTGCCCTCTTTCCCCCAGAGGGGGAGTCCCTGAGAGATGGTCTGACTCACGATTGACCCACGGGTCTCCCCTACACCTTATCCTCCAATTCCCTTAATACCTCTATTCTTAAAGAAAGCTACTCAGTTGAGATGCAAGGTGATCCTCATTGCCCATTCTGGCCTCGTCAAGTGTGGTTCCCCTTCTTCCGGCCTCTTCTGTTACAGCCTCCATGGATCCTGGACACTCGTCCAGACTTGATTTCTGTAACGGATTAGAGGGCACTCCACTTATGTCCATTCGCCTATGCAAAACCTTTCTCAAAGGAGTATTTCACAGCAGACCTCCAATTAGGCATCCCTTAGAGACGTGGAATCTGTCCCTAGTACTGCAGTCACTGTCTCAACCCCCTTTTGAGCCTGCTGCAAAATGTGATCTCAAATTTCTCTCATGGAAATCTCTCTTTTTGGTAGCTGTCACTTCAGCTAGATGGATCTCAGAATTACAGTCCTTGTGCATCAAGAGACCATACCTTCTATTTCATAAAGACAGAGTATCTCTATGTAATAATCCATCTTTTCTCCCCAAAGTCGTTTCTGATTTTTCTGTGAACTAATCCATCGAGCTCCCAGTGGTTTTTCCCAAACTCCTTGGATGTGCATAGGCAACTACGTTTTTACCTAGACCGGACTAAATCTAGCCGCAAGGCAGACCAACTTTTCATTTCCTTCTGTGGCCCAAGAATGGGATATGCTGTTTCAAAAGTCACTTTATCAAATTGGCTCAGAGATTGTATTTCTTTTTCATATTCATGTGCTAACAAGCCTAAACCTCACAATATCAAAGCACATTCAACTAGAGCTATAGCTACCTCTGTAGCCTTTCACTCCAGAGCCTCTATGGACGACATTTGTGCAGCAGTCATTTGGGCTAAACCACACACTTTCATCAAACATTGCAAGTTGGAGATAGTTTCCAGGGGAAGAGCGGCCTTCAACTCAGTGGTGCTCCGGATTGTTCTTCCATAAGGGCCACCCAGGTTTCTCAGGTAGCTTGGGATTTTGTCCCATCATTGATGAATGGAAAGAAAATTAACATAATCAGATAAAGTAGTTATGTCTTACCATAATGTTCATCTGTGTTGTTGATCTTCTTCCATTCATCACACCCCACCCTCCGTCCCCCACCAAAGGCGGCTGGTGGATCTCATGAGTCCTTGTGGTATGTCAGGGTTTTTGCACAGAAATGGTCTCTGCTTTATTTCTATATGTCTTATGCAAACTCAACATGAGGTAACGGGGAGTTATGGTAAGACATAACTTCTTTTTCTGTTATTACACACTTTACAGTAGTCTGTTACATAGCAAAGACCATGACCTTAGTATTTATAAATATTTATGCACATATTTTTGTGAGTATGTACTCTTCTAATTTAGTTTAAACTGTTTTCTGGCATGCTTTGTTGTCTGCTGTTAGATACTGCTAGCTGAAGTTCAAGCAAACCAAACATATTAGGGTAAACCAAACACAGCTCATACTTTCATATGAATTTATTCTAATGTTATCAACTCTTTTCCTCCTGTTGGAATGGTGTGATTTAAGACAGTCCACCTCCACAACTCATTTGCCTCCTTCAAAATCTTAGTCATTACCAGGAGCAGAAATTGTTTTGATTAATCTAAAAGAAAAATAACTCTTTACCATCTCACCAGTTATGGACTTTGCAGAAAATTCTACTCACTTTGAACATGATCTCTTTCAAAATACTTCCTGCTGAATTTGTCAAATATTATGTAACTTGCTTGCTTATACATGAAAAGATTTACTATTACAGCATGTTTAATGTTTCAGAACTATTTTGTTTCCTGATGTATCATGATCATGCTAATTTAGTAGTAACGATAGCAGTGTGACTTTCTCATTGCCTCAATCATGGCTAAAAAAGGCATTGGACAAGCCCACCTACCCAGTAAATAAATTTAAATAATCAAATAGAAATAATGTCTTCTGATGTTAGTACTCATTCATACACAGCTGATGTTGCTTCAGGAGCCTTCTTCATAGGTGTTTCTGCCTGAAATACTTGTGAAACAATTCATGCTTCTCTTTACATTGTTACTAAGCATTACAAGCTTCATTGCAAATCCAGTGCTGAAGGGGATCTGGTACTGCTGTGGCTTAGGACATGAGTATAGGGCCTTCTTCTCCAAATTATTGTAGGTTAGAATTCTTCCCATAGAATAATGACTCCAAAAATCTATTCCCTCTGCTTCTCCTCCAGAGGATTTTTCTTTTGGTGAAACCTTACATACTTTAAGAGAGCATTTCCACTGGGAATGCCAAGACTATCCTCAGTCCAAAAAGAGACTCAGAGAATTTCTAGACTTACCACAATATAGGCCTTTAGCAATACCCCCAGTCCTGGATGTTGTGTATGATGTCTTTATGGAATCCAGTTTAACTCCTGATACTTTACCCCCTGCTCCTAGAAAACCAGACGGGTACTACAGAGTTCCTGACTCTCACAAATTCCTTTTCAAAAATCCTACTGCTGACCCAGCGGTCATCTCCCAGGGGCCTAAAGCTATCAAAGCAACTACAGCTAAGAATCCCACCTCTTCGGACAGGGATTCCAGACAGATGGGGTAAGAAAGTGTACACCTCTGCAACTCTCGCCATTAGGGCTTTGAATTGCCAGTTTCACATGCTGAAGTATGAACAACATATTATGGAACTTATTAAGCAAAAAATAGCTACCTTTATAGACTGTGTAGAAAATAAAGAATTACAAGAGCTTATGCATTCTGCAAGCCAAGTCGGCAAGCATACTTTGCAATGTGGCTTTGATGCCCTGGAAGCATCTTACAGGGCAGCAGTCACTGGTTCTGTACTGAGAAGGCATGCTTGGCTTAAGGAGCAGACCTTGCCAGACCATGCCAAATCAAAATTACTAGACGCTTCTTTGAACAAGGACAATCTGTTTGGCACCAGAGTAGAAGAGATTCGTAAAAAGATGGAAGAAAAAGCTAAATCTATGCAGACAGTCAAAGATTTCTTGCAAGCACAGCCTCCTAAATTCAGTAGGCATTGCCCCTCGAAAGATTGGTCCTTTCCAGCCCCCTCAAGGCCATTTCAAGCTAGACCCAGGGGAAACAGGCCCCCCAGACTACAGTCTCAGAGTATGCAGAGATCTAAGCAGTGGAGTGCCTCCACCTTAACAACAGGGAGGGCTAAGCCACCCCCTTACGGAAAGAATTCACAATGACTTCTCAGCTCCACTCCCCACCTCTGCCCAACTGCTTGTGTCCCTAGGAGGAAAACTTGCCCATCATGCAAAAAACTGGGCTTCCATCACCAAAGGCCGATGGGTCCTCAACATTGTATCCCAGGGGTACAAATTTTACTTCCACTCACTGCCAACCCCAAAAGGGTTCCCAGACCTTTCTCCAAACCAGTGGGCAGAGGCACAAAACCAAGTTCAATCCCTGCTCTCTACAAGGGCAATTCATCCTATTCCTGCAGAACAGATAGCTCAAGGGTTCTCTTCCAGACTTTTTCTGGTACCCAGAAAAGAGGGCACTTGGCGCCCAATCCTAGATCTTTGCATTCTAAACACCTTCCTGGTGGTGCCAAAATTCAAAATGCTTACCCTGCAGCAGCTTCTTCCCATGCTGGCAAAAGATACCTGTTTAGCCACCCTAAACTTAAAAGAAGCATATCTGCTTATTATCCCTATCAGGGACTCATGCAGGACATATCTACACTTTAGGGCAAGATCTATGCATTATCATTTCTCTGCACTTACCTTTCACTTATCCACTGCTCCCAGAGTTTTCACAAAATGCCTGGCTCCAGCCATTGCCTACTGTAGACAGAAAAATTCAAATTTACCCATACTTGGACGACTGCTTGATTCAGGCAGACATTCAGGAAATGCTGTTGCAGCACCTGACATTTGTAAAAAAAAAACCTTCTATCCTCCCTGGGGTACACCATCAACGAAAAGAAATCAAAACTAGTCCCCAGTCAAAAGATTGCATTCCTGGGAGCAAGCTTGGACACAGCATCCCAGATGGCATTCCTTACTCCAGAAAAACAAGCCTATCTGAAAGTCTACTGAACTCAAATGACCACCAGAACCCAGCTATCCGCAAGGAAAATCCTGCATGCCCTAGGGTTCATGGCCTCATGCATCCTACTAATTCCATATGCCAGACTGCATATGAAGAAACTTCAGTGATACTTGTCTTTAGTGCCAACATTCTCAGGACCTGGAAACTGTCATTCCTATCATACCCTGTCTAAGGACAGAGTTTCTTTGGTGGGCAGCAGCATGCAACACAACAAGGGACTGCTCATTACTCAACCCCACTCCATCCACACCATAACCACAGATGCATTAGACTATGCCTGAGGGGCACACCTGGACGACAAGTGCATACAGGGCCACAGGAGCCCAAGTCAAATTCATCTGCACATCAACCAAAAAGAGATGCTAGCTGTTCAGCACGTTCTAACAGCTTTCAGATCCCTACTCTCACCAGGACCCCTGTTAATAAAAACAGACAACACCACAGTTATGTGGTACATCAACAAGCAGGGGGGAACCCACTCTTTAGGTAAGCCATGGCCCTGTGGAACACGACCTTGGACATGCAGGTCCATCTGCAAGCTCATTTCCTGCCAGGCAAACGAAACTCACTGGCAGACGACTTAAGCAGAAATCTCCTAGACCCACACAAGTGGCAATTAGAGCCCAGCACCTTCAGCCTTCTGATTCAGAAATGGAGAACCCCAGAGGTGGATCTCTTTGCCTCCCCCTGCAATCACCAGCTCAGCAAATTCTGCACCAGGACACCTCACAGCAGGGCCTAGAAAGTGGATGCCCTATCCTTCCAGTGGGTAAACCTCTCAATCTATGCATTTCCCCCTCTGCTTCTTCTCTCAAGAATATTGCTAAAGATAAGACAGGACAGACCAAAGACAATTCGGATTGCCCCGGACTGGCCATGCCAGCACTGGTACCCACACCTGCGTAGCCTGTCACCAGTCCAACCCTGGCACCTACCCCAGAGCCTGACCCTGCTCACTCAGCAGGGGGGACAGATCTTGCATTCGCAACTGCAAACCCTGAATCTTGCAGCCTGGCTTATTCCTTGAATTCTCCCCAGTGACCAGCCTAAGCAAGCAGGTGCCGGATGTCATTCTTGAAGCCAGAAGACCCAGTACAAGGAAATCCTATGCTGATAAGTGGAAAAGGTATTGCTCCTGGATTCAGTCTAAAGGAAGAGGACACAACTCTGCCCTCCTTAACTCTAATCCTGGATTACTTAGCAGATCTCCTCCACAGAGGCCTATCTTTCTCCTCCATTAAGAGTCATGCCTCTGCCATCTCGGCTCATTACAACTCTGAGCTTACCCCTCTTCTCTCATCAAACAGTTCCTGAGAGGGACAAACAACTTAAGGCCATCAAGGAGAGCACCCACCCCTGTTTGGGACTTTAACTTTGTACTGGAAAAGCTCACACTACCCCCTTTTGAGCCTGCAGTGTCAGCAGAATTAAAATTCCTCTCTTGGAAAATAGCATTGCTCCTGGCCATCACTTCAGCGAGAAGAGTGTCTGAGCTACAAACACTTATGGCCGTGGAACCCTTCATTATTTTTCATGCTGCCAGGGTCTCCCTCAGTACTAATCCTTCCTTTATGCCTAACGTGGTGTCAAATGTGGCTCTCAACCAATCTATCCATTTGCCAACATTCTTCCCTAATCCTCAAAATAAAGGGGAAAGGATCCTGCACTCCTTGGACATGCACAGAAGGCTCAGATTCTACCTGGATAGGACTAAGCCCTTCAGGAAATCTGACCAGTTATTACTCTGTTTTGCACCAGGGGCAGAGGGCAAGGCCATTTCAAAACAGACAATTTCCAAATGGATAGCACACTGTATCCATTTCTGCTACAAACACCATGGGAAACGAACCCCTCAGGGGGTCAGAACACATTCCACTAGGGCAACTTATACCTCTACAGCATTCCTCAGGGGAGTCCCTACCAGGGACCTTCTAGAGGCTGCTACGTGGAATTCTGTACACACATTCACCAAGCATTACCACCTGCCTATATTTTCCAAATCCAGGATGAGTTTTAAAATTGCAGTTCTGCAGGGCATACTAGCCAGCCCAGACTCTTCTTGACTACCGCCACCCTTTCTACAGCTTTGGGAATCAACCCGTGTGTGATGACTGCAACAATGAAACACGAAGAACATAGTATGTGTACACTTACCATAAATGTAGATGTTTGAGTGTATTCACTGTTGCAGTCCTGGTTTCCCTCCATCCCCCCTTCTCTTTCTCTCTCCTCTATGTGTATATTACTCACCCCTTGCAGGGGTATTGGTATTTACTCTTTACTGGTGGTGGTTTCTTCCATCATAGCTTAACTCCCTGTTGGGAGGCTCCTGACATTTAGGGCAAGAAAAACTGATGTAATGGCATTGGCTGCCTGTTTTTATAACCCTGACAACCTGACGTCAGACCTGGAGCAACAGCAACCAACACAGAAATACTAAGTCTCTGGTATTCAGGCCGAGTGAGGGCTACCTGCAAGCAGATAACCCAAGTGTGATGACTGCAACAGTGAATACACTCGAACATCTACATTTATGGTAAGTGTACACAACTGTAATTTCTCACCATAACAAGCCACTTACAGACAGGGTTAGGGCTCATTCTGCCAGAGCTTTGGTTTCATCTCTGGCTTTTTGAAAAGAGCTGGACTCTGGAAGTATTCTAGAGCCAGCAACTTGGTCCTCTGAGCATACTTTCACAAAGCATTACAAATTCTATCCCTTTTCTAGGTCCCAAATGAGCTTTGTAATAACCATTGACCAAGGGCTCCTAGATGCTTGAATTCCTCCTCCCTATTTGTGTTAAACCTATAGTAGCTATAGTTAATGTACCGTATAGCTTAGGCTACTGCAGCAGTAAAATAAATGTTGAACATACTACAGTTGTACAAATAAACTTACCACAAAAGTAGTAGAAGTTCTAATGGATCACTGTTGCAGCGGCCATCCCCTAACTCCAGCCCCCTTACTTTTTTTTGTATATATTGCCATGGTGTGTGTGTGTGTGTGTGTGTGTGTGTGTGTGTGTGTGTGTGATATATATATATATATATATATATATATATATATATATATATATATATATATATATATATATATATATATATATATATATATATATGTATATATGGATCTAGGACTTTTGATCTTTAGATCAAAAGTCTGAATCCATACAGTGAGCATAATTTAGCTAAAGTTTTTTTTTTTTTGTTGAGCACACTTTAATGAAAGCGCTTTTTTGATGAAAGCGCTTTCATTAAAGTGTGTTCTGTGGGAAAGGATTTGGACTTTTGAACTTTCAATCAAAAGTCCTAGATCCATATATACACATATATATATATATATATATATATATATATATATATATATATATATATACACACACACACACACACACACACACACACACACACACACATACATATATACACACCATTGTGTGCATAGTTACATTTTTTTATTTGATTGTTTCTTTAGTAGCATTTTCCTTTCAGGACTGTAGCCTCCCTTCTTGGGGCAAGAAAGTTGTGAAACCTTTGGTGTCCAGACTAGCTTTTTTATAGCTCTTCTCAAGCCAGTGGCAGTTTGGGCACATGGAAGGTGCCCTGAAGCTTTGAAAGATGGCCAGACGGCATATCCTAGGCAATGATTTAGCCATATAGCTTAGTCTACTACAACAGTGATCTATTAGAACATGTACTGTTAAGTTTACTTACACATCTACTTTCTTGTACCAAAACAATTAGCAGCAGTCGAGAGGCAGAGGTGGACCCCTTTCAAGAGATCACCAGCAGTTCTAACCTCATAGCCAACTACTTCCATCTGAGTAGGTGCTTGGGTAGAGAACATTCCTCCATACACTTATCCTGGAGGCAGTCAGCAAGTATTCAGAGGACCAAGGAAATGACCAGCTTGGGCTGTCTCTTACATTTCTGTTTCTGCTTTTGCCCATGTCCTCAACATACCTCCCAAACGCACTTTTCTCTGCAGAAGGCTGCATCCTGTTGTGAAACACTTGATAAATAAGCAATTCTACAGCTTTGTGATGACCACTGTGGGACAAAGATATATTGCTCTTTCATTTTGGTATCCAAAAACACAGACAGACCTAAGTATCTTAAACTATTTTATAGACAAAGAATGTTTCTGGGAGGTCTCCTTACAACCTGTTTTCCCCATTTTTTTCAAGGGAGACTAGATGCGCTCTTTGGACCTTCAGTATATGTATTTATACATTATGATCAGAAGGTTCCTTCAGTCCCACATAGCAGCGAGTCATTACCTGTTCATGTTGTTACCATCTGAATTCTGTTTTGGTCCCTTAGGTTTCACAAAGTGCATGAAAATGGGTTCATTCACAGAAAGTCCAAGGTGGTCAGTACTTTCCTTGTATAGATGGCGAACTCCATCTGGCCCCATTTGGCACAATCTGATCTGAGGTAGGGATGCTGTCAAGTTGACAGGGACGCGACACCACTGTAGAGCCAGAATATGCAGATTGAAAACACTGACCTCCTTGGAGGGTTGGGAGTGTAGTCAATTCAGCCACCTTACAGACTAGTTATGCACTTATTAGCACAACAGTTGTAAAGTAAATGTCCAGTATAACATTGTAACAAAGTAAGGTACTGAATGCAGACTCAGGTGGTGGAAGGATATGAGGTGTCATTTTCTTACATGCAAGGGTGGTAATTAGAGGGTGGACATGGTAAGCTGACTGTAACCAAGAGGCTGTGTGGATGGAGGTTTGTATGATACTGAAAAGTCAAAAGTTTAATTTTCAGATAAAATTGTTTGATAGTGAAGATACTAATTGTGTGTGTGTGTGTGTGTGTGTGTGTGTGTGTGTGTGTGTGTGTGTGTGTGTGTGAGAGAGAGAGAGAGACTGAGGTCTGACTAACCCTCTAAAGAAAAACAAACTGCATTATATGTCCCTTTGAGCTGGGTATTTATACTACAAGTCTCACTGTGGGCTATGGATGTTTGTCCCTTTGGTAATGTGCATTGTCAAATGATTGTAGTTCCTTGAAGCTATGTGTTGCAAACCTAGGCCAGTATTTTTTTTACAGGAATAAAAGTCCTTCTGCTAGTGTGCTCATTAATATGTGTGTATGTATGTATGAACCTGTAGTAGCCACGCTGCAGGATAATGTTCTGTTGTAGAATTGAGCTGTAGTGCAATCTGTACTGCTTACTGGGTATTTTAACTTGGTTAATGAGTATGTGAAGATTTGAGATGCTGTTGTAGGGTAAAGATTTGTGTGTGTTAAGGCTGTAGCCAAGTGTACTCTTTGTACTCAATTCAGTAGTTATTACTGAGCATTTCTTATAAACATAGTGGCTTTTAAAAGCCATATTATTTCCACAACTGTCTAAATTAATACCTCCAAATACAGGTATGTAGTTTGCTTACGGAGAAGATTGGCAAACTGAAAATATCTGAAGTAGTTTTAGAGAGGGAGCAGATGAAAATAATGCATACATTTATTAAGTGCTTGGAAGGGGCAATGTCTCGAGCTAAGTCTGCATTTTCAAGTGTTGGGTAGTTTGGAGGCAACAGTAAGAGTCTGCGAATACAAAATATAATCTTCTGGCTTTACCCCTGGTATGATTGACATTTTTGTAAGGTGTTTTTACTTATGGACGTATATACTCGGTCACCTCAGTGTTTTTTTTTATTTTTAAGAAATTTACATTTTTCCCAGCTGAGGCTGAAAATGATCTATGTTGACCAGTACTCTGCCTCAACTAAAATGTGTACATGTACACACACACCGCCCTTGTATAGAGCCATATTGAATTCATATATTAAAATGCTGGTCTGTCATTGCTGTTACTTTATTCACCTTCTACGAAGTTCAGTGTCACTTTGGCTGCTACTTTGTTGGAGCTGTTGTCCTTGCTGTCTGTGCCAACCCATGACTACTCAATGTCGTTTGAGTAAATTTAAATGAAGAGATATAATGCATCAGATTGCTAGCAGGAGGATTGTGAAGGTAGGATCAAGCATTTCTTACTGGCAAGACATTTGATGGGGGCTGCCTCATAGGCTGTGTTACTGCTGCATACTTCTCAACCTCTTAGTGCAAGAAATCTAGACAAAGATTGACAAATTGGGGGGACAAAAGCCCAAAAATAGGGACAGATTTTAAATATTGCTCTTATAAACTTAAAAAAGTTGCTAGAGTAACGGGGTTTGTGTCTGAAACTCAAATGTCTATCATTGTTTAGTGACCTGAATCCTCAGATCATCCCAGTGATTTGCCAGAAAACTGCCAGTTTTATGAGAAACAAACAAAAAATATGAGGCAAAAATCTGGACAGTTGTGAGGTGTGGCTGATAAAATATTGGGGGAAGCAAGGTAGGTACACAGTAGATAAAAAAGGCAGGTAAAGTAAGACAGATACTTAGGATAGGGGCGGTGGGTCTTTGCCTGGGATTTCCATCATTGACTTTAGGGGCGGTGTTAAATCATCTCCTATCATGCCAGCTCAAGTAGAGGTTGGGATTCTGTGTGTTGGTGAGCTAATGGCAGGAATTGTCCAATGACAGAGTAGAGGATGGGACAGTACTCCCAAGCTTCCAAGATCAGTGAGAATGTTTGTGTATGTAGGTGTACTGGTTAGCAGGCTAATGATGATGCAGCATCAAATGTTAGGGAGGTGGAATTCATGAATGCTTATTCTACCTAGTATACCTTATGCAAACTGTGAGTACAGTATGTATAAAGAACTCTTGAATCTTACTCCAAGTCATTTTTTAATCCTGTATGTGACGTTAATGTATGTGTACATGTAAAAATACAGTACCTGGCAAGGATTTTGTATTATTTTAAGTTGCCTATTTTATAACAATGTTACTGGTTTAGACTTTTCCCCTCGAAGAAGTGTAAGTGAAAGTGTATCTGCTTCTTTGGCTTTGTTATTGCTTTAACCTAAACAGTGACCTACCACTGATCTTGGAATGTTGTAGTGATAAGACAGACTGTAAAGTAGAGCAGTATTTTAATAAGTAATATCTATGTATAGTCTCTCTCTCTCTCACTCTCTGAGTATCTTGTCAACCTGCTTGCCATTAGCCCTTTCATTTTTTGTATTCTTGGAGTGTGACCTAGCTTTTATTCAAGTTCTGATCTATGTGTTAGCAATTTAATATTTCTGCCATCCTTGTTTTATTGTAAATGTTAAAAATATGTTAGCCTTGGATGTAGAGGGCCACACAAATTACTAGGGACAGCTAGTGACAATTGACTTATGATGGAATTAATTTGTTTAATTGCAGTATAAACCAGCTTAATCTGTAGGAAAAGGTGCAGTAAAGAAGGCCGTATTGCAATATATTACAGCTTGTAATTCAATTCAACTTTGTTATATGTTTTAGAGACAGTGTCACAAAGTACAATGAAATTCTTATTCTGCAAGTCCTCGGTTTGTTGATTATAGTTCATCCTTCAGTACGGTGATACCATTGACCTTGGCACATTTATACAAAGTGAAGTACTTTTATTAAATAATCACACTTTCATGAACTGTTTAAGGTACACTGCTGTGTCCATATCTTTAATGTTGCATGTGGTAGCACTTCACTCCGGACACACTCTTACTGTGCTTTTGCATTAAGGGGACTAAGATTATTCATCTAGTGGCTATAGGTGTTTACCGTTTACCTGATCTTTCTGAACTTACAAAAGGGCTCCAAGTATTTTTTCTTTGCACTTCTGTTTTATACTGTGACTGTACTTCAGCAGTAAAAAAAAAACTGTACCGTTTGCTGCTGCTTTGCACTGTATTTTACTACTGCATTTGTTGTACTTTGTATTTCACACAGACTGCTGCTTTTACTTCATTTAAGGAAAGATCTGTTTCTGCTGTTTTATTCTGTTGCTATTATTAATTCAAGAAAAAAACTGCTGCTTTTTACACTGTTGCTTTATTTGATTAAAAATAGGGTCTTATGTCACACAACCGAAACGTCATATACTCGAGTGCCATAACACATATTACCCGAAGTGTATGAAAGCCAAAACACCTAAATGACAAAATTCATCACATTGACTTACCATGGTTGGCCAACATGAACGGAATTACATTTCCTAATCATTTTGATTAGGAAATGTAATTTCGTTCATGTTGGCCAACCATGGTAAGTCGATATGATGAATTTCGTCCTTTAGGTGTTTCGGCTTTCATACACTTCACGTAATATGTGTCGATGTAATGGCACTAAAGTATTTGCCGTTTTGGTTATGTGATACAGACCCCCCCAAAAAAATATCCTGCTTTTTTCTGTTGTTCCATTGCACTTATATTGGCCGTGGTATAAACTGGATTCAGACCAGCTGAATTCAGTTCTGCTTGTAGATTGAGCACTAAAAATCAGGACATCTTTTTTGGAGAAACCCCCCTGTACCTTTGTGGCAGAAGCATGCAGTAGGACTGTCTAATTGAAGGTTACTGTTCAGGGCTCATTTGGAGCTGTTTCATTGGTGTAGGGCTCACTTTTGAGCTTTTTCACCGGGTTCTTTTTATTAGTTGGTTTGCTCTTGCTTGCATGTAGCACACCACCTCAAAGAGGGAGTAACTCTTGGCAGTTATAGATGGAAAAGCACCACTAGAAGTATTTTCCCTTAGTAGCGTCTGCTATCTAGCAGAGCAGTTCTTGAATAGCTCTCATCTGTTCAGTGAACTACCCAGCGGGGATTTTACTTCTTACCTATCAAAATCAGACCCTGTAGATCCCCTCTTTTATAGATCTCCTACTGTACACCCCATAGGTTAGTCACCCTAAAATAGCTGCCTGCCTGATACCCCCATCTTTTTCTCCGTATCTGCTGAGGCACCAGGTTCAAACCTTGCATTAGGGACTGTCAGTTTTACTCTGTTTCTCCTCCCAGCCTGGTGGACATGTTTTTTTGAGGCAGTGTCGCAACTACCTCATGTACGCTGTCTAAAAATAAAAATTGAGATCCCGGGACACCCTCCTCAGCCTAAACAAGCAAATAAGACAACTCGTAAAATCTTCAAAGAGCAGCTGTGAGAAAAATTTAGCAACCATAGCCAAGGATAACTGTATGGCTTTCTTCAGCTATGTCCGCAACCTAAAAGGTAGGACTCAGATGTGTTCTGAAGTAATTGTGGATGGCATCACATGCACTGTCCCTGTGGAAATTGTAAGCCTGCTAGCAGACAGGTTTGGTGAAACTTTCAGCCCCCTATCCCCCTAAGCATACTACAAACCATGTCTTCATCTCCTCCTCCTTGCATCTCCAAAGAACAAGTCATCAATGCTTTCTCCAAGGCTAAGAATACAGCCTCCATGGGACCAGATGGCATTTCGGGCTGTGTTCTTAATGTTCTAAAACAAGAGCTAGCTACTCCATTAGGAAGTCTGTTCAACCACAGCCTGAGTACTGGCATTGTCCCCACTGAATGGAAAACAGCAACTGTTCTCCCCCTTCACATGGGCAGCTCAGCAACAAAATCCGGTAACTATAGACCCATAAGTTTAACCAGCCTCATCTGTAAGGCAATGGAATGACTCATCATGGATCTCATAAATAAGGATATAGGTGACCTCCAAACCCTGGATTCATCCCAGTTTGGTTTTGTCAAGGAATAGGTCATGCCTGCTAAACCTGGTGTACTTTTTTGACAACATGACTAGAGCCATAGACGAGGGCAAAGTCATACACACAGCCTAGCCTGACTTGGCCAAGGCCTTCAACACTGTCCCAAATTCAGGCATCATTGACAAACTAATCCAGTTGAATATCAACCTTTGTGTTGCCAGGGGGGTTGTAAACTGGCTCATAGATTGACAACACTCAGTCAACTGGGAGACTTTACCTCTACCAGCAGACCTGTCACCAGTAGGGTAACACAAGGGTCTGTGCTGGGCCCCCTATTGTTTGGCATATACTTCTTAGAAGTCCAGGCCAAAATGGAGGGGCTGTGACTAACCAACTTTGTGGATGACTGTAAATTAGGTGCTATCATTGAATCCCCTAGCGATGTCAGCGTACTTTCAAAAGGGACTTACACAGACCAATGATTTATGCCAAAGGCATGGTCTTAAACTAAATACTAAAGAAATGCATAGTCATTCCCTTTGGTAAAACAATGTCCCATCTGATTATAAAATAAACAGTAATACCCTGAGTACCAGTTTAGTAGTGAAAGACCTGGGAACACAAGTTGACTGTGACCTCACCTTTGACCACTATGTGTCCACTGTGATGAGGAAGGCATTGTACGTTGCTCACCTGATCAGTAAAGGCATTGCCTCAAGAGCAAAAGCAGTTGTAACCCCCCTGTACTCTTCCCTTATCAGGCCTATTATTAAATATAGTGCTCTCTTTGGTATGTACAGTACCAGACACCTGCAGCAACTTGAGAGACCTCAGAGATTTCTACCTAAGAAAATTCAGGGTCTCCAGCACATGTCTTACACAGACAGACTGAAGTCATTGTCACTGTACTCAGTAGAGTATACACTACTTGGAGATAACTTATGTCTGGTTTACAGGGTTATCTCTGACCCAGATCTAATGGAAAATTTGCACATCTGTAAGTCAAATGGGACTAGTCTCTTTCATTCCAGGGACCTCAGTCTAGTCTGCGACATAAACAGGACCTGCTGGAGAGACAGATGCATCTCTCAGAGGTTGCTATTCCTCTGGAATAGGCTTCCAATCCATGTCAAGCTGAGCACCTACCCTGTTTAAGTGCAACCTGGACGATTGGATGGAAAACTGTAAATGTCTGCCGGGAATTGCCCCAACTTCTCTCCTGGACTTGGGTAGTCTTTGCTAGAAAAACCTTGGGCATAGACAATATCTGTTATCTAGTGTTAAATTGGGATTAAACGGCTAGGCTTGTAAAGACCCTCGGATCAATAACCTAGTAACATCCTATGAAATGAATAAGAACTGTATGCAGTGTAGAACTGATGGCATCCTCTGTCAACCTATTCATTCAGTCTGTATGCAAACTGCAGGTGATCCATTGTATCAGGTATAACTGACTGAATATGACGTAGAATGATTCTCTCAAAGCATTTCATCACTATGGGAGTCAATAAACTGACCAGTAGTCATTCAGGCAGTTGGCATTGCCCTTTAACGGCAGTAGAATTATCGTGGGAATTGTAGCTCATGCAAGGGAGAGAGTGTATATATCCGCCAGAACATCAGCAAGCATTGAAGAACAGGTTTTAAGTATCCTTCCAGCAATATTATCTGGACCGGCTGCCTTCTGGGGATTTCTCCTCCTCATGAACTTTACCACACTTGCTGGTGATAGTGTGAAAGGTGGTGGTGCCCCCTCTCTGCCCCTCTGGTGGTACCATTTGACTTGTTATTTTGGACCTCAAACCAGGCATAAAATTCATTGAAATTGCTGGCTGTCAGTAGTCATTCCTCTGCCTTTGTCTGTGTAGCATATGATGTTTTCCAGGCCTTGCTACATAGGCCTTGTATCAGCAGTCGAGTAATAGCCTTCCACCTTTCGACTGTGCGTCTTCTTTGCTGCTCTTATAGCTCTGCGTAAGTCATATCTAGATTTTTTTGTACTCACTGATATTGCCTGATGCATATGTCTTGGAGCAGGCATGAAGCACAGAGCGAACCTCTGAGTTAATCCGTGGTTCATTATTTGGATATATCCAGATGTCTTTATGGGGCACAATGTGCATGTGCTTATGTAGCTGGAAACTAGTGAACTGTATTCCTCCAGATCAACAATACCATCCAATTCATAGCAGCTGTCTTAAAAACATCTCACTGAGTACACTGAAAACAATCCTGAAGCTCCTGTTCAGATTCCTCTGTCCATACCTTAATAGGTTTTCTTACAATGGGAGCTTGTTTGAGGAGCTCTCTGTATGCTGGGTAGAGAAATACAGAAGTATGATCAGATTGACCCAAATGAGGATGAGATACAGCCTTATGTGTACCCTTCACATTACTCTACACATGATCCAGTATATTTTTCTCCTGGGTGGAACGGGTAACATATTGCTGGTATGCTGGCATCACAGACCGTAAGTTGCAATGATTAAAGTCACCAGCCACTATAAACAATGTGTCAAGATGTTTATTTTCTTGTGCATTTATATTGTCATACAATATCCCCAATGCAGCTGAACCATTGGCTTGTGGGGGGATATAAAGAGTTAAGACAAACACAGGTGTAAACTCTCTTGGTAGATAGAAGGGTCTGCATTTCAGCATTAGGTGCTCTACATCACTCGAGCAGTGTTTGCTAACAATCTGCACATCTGAACGCCATCTGCTATTAATATAGATGCAAGTACCTCCACCTTTGATTTTACTCGATGCCTCTGTGTGGTCCCTGTGATGGCTAGAGTGAGTGTACAACTGGACAACTGAATCAGGAATATTATCCAATAACCAAGTTTCAGTAAACATCAATACACAGCAATCTCTCATTTCTCTCTGGGTCACAGTTATAGTTCTGAGACCATCCACTTTGTTCTTAACAGATAAAACATTAGCAAGCAGCAGGCTGGGAAGGGATGATCTGCTGGCCCTGGCCTTTAATTTCACATGTAACCCACCTCTCTTGCCTTTCCTACCTCTCCTGCTACTCCTCTGCGTGAGACGCTCCTTCTTCTGGTTGCATTCGTCACCCGACTCTCCTGCTTGTAGGCCTTGTCTTCAGGCATTTCTGAGAAGATGTTCCTGATCTGATAAGCAAGGAATAATATCACAGAACTGACTGATGATCTCTAAAAAGGTTTCTTTATCAAATGTGATCAGTGCAGATGAAGTTTGCATGTCTAAAAACTTAAAAACCACCACCAAAACAAACTAAAACACTTGCAGGAGCAGACTGTAGAGACGTCAGCCAAGATGGGCGCCATCTTAAGGCAAAAAAAAAAATAGTAAATGTAATAGTACTAAGAAAGAAATGGAAGAAAAATACCCTGATCAATCTGTCTGTTATACCCACCCCCCCACACACACAAACTCTAATTTCCCTATATCTAACATGAACTTATTTGGTTTCTCACAACTACTTAATACCCAGATTCCTAGTATCAGCCCCTAGCAAATACACCACCTCAGATACAATGTCTAACTGTCTCTGTGATCATCTCCCAAATGGAAAAGGCCAGACGTCTCATACATTCACTTAAACAGTAGAACAAAATAAAGATTCACCAGAACCATGAGTATCAAAACTGTTTATTCCGCAGGTCAGACTTTCATAGTAAAAACTGCTTCCTCAGCCACAAAGATACAGGCATTAAAACTGAAATTGAAAGGTACTTGTATATCAAAGAACTATAGGCTGATAGGTCAAACAATTAATTAGTTAATTAAACATTCAATTTTTATCACAATTTAAAAAAATAAAAACAGCAAAAATGTATAAAAACTTTTAAGCACCGTTTTAAAAATATATTATAAAAACACTTGTTCTAAAAACCATGTTTATAAACTCATTTAATTTGATTTCTCAAATATTTAAGTTTGAGTTTTAATATATGCTTCATTCAGCCCTGTTGGGCAATAGGCTCTAAAACGTAGAATCCATTTGTTTTCCTGCCTTTCTGTTGTGTTGATCTGATTTCCTCCTCTAAGGTATGTAGAAATAGTATATAAAATCAAAAATTTAAAGGTATGAGTGTCATCAGTGTTAAGTATACGTTTATATAATGAGTTAGTCTGTATTTTTTTCGTTGAATTTGTAGTAATTTTCAGAAATAAACTCTTTAAGTCTTTGTTTTTTTTTTTTTTTTTTTGGTTGTTTTTTTCCTTAACATAGAAAGCAGGACACTTAATGCATTTGACCATGTATACTAAATCTTTAGTATTGCAGTTCCCATAAGCTTGTAAATTGAAAATAGTGTTATTAAGCAGATGAATAAATGCGTTTATATATATATATATATATATATATATATATGTGTGTGTGTCTGCAGCAAACACAGGCGTTACATTTGTGGGTGCCTTTCTTGTTTGTTTGTTCCTTGCTTTTCACTTGTTCTTTATAACAAAGTTTGTTTTTAAGGTATTATATCTCTTATTGCTAAAAGCAGGGTTGGTCTGACTTATGTCTTTCAGCTCAGACACCTGTGATAATATTGCCCAGTGTTTTATAACAATGTTCTTAATATTAGTTGTATTTTGATCAAGAGTTAAAATATATCTGCAGCTTGTGTCCTTTAGATGCCTTCTTTCTTTGGAGTATTGTAATAAATAGGGGAATATGTAGTATCTCTTTCTTCTAATATGTATTTTTAGTATATTCTGTATTTTTATTATGGTATCCTCTATTACTAAAATCATCAGCCATTTGTTCCAATTGTTCTATTAAATGTTCTCTGTGTATTTAATCTACTAACTCGCCTTCGATTTTTAACATTGTTTTCAAACATAAAATTAGGATACATAGTATCACGTGCCATGTTTGTACATTTTTCTCATCTTTCTTAAAAAGTGTAACTAAATATCCTCTGATGTCCTTTCTTAGATATCCAGAAAAATCTATATTTCTGTACTTTGTTCTTTTTAAATTGTAAAATGGTTGTAGTAGTATGTAGATATGTGACTAACAATAACTGGATATGTTAAAAGTGATTTATAATGTTTCCAGCTACAGTTGTGTCGCACGGTTTGTAATGTATGTTTGCAACTGAGAGTGTGTCTCTATGGTTTATTATCATTTAAGTGTAAAGTGGACTATGTATGGTTTATTGTCATTTATATAAATTTAGCAAGGGCTACGTCATGCATGATAATTTAATAAAGGTGATTCTTGTTAAAAAAAAAAAAAAAAAGTCCTTGTGCATAAAGCTAATAAATTAACTAGGACAAAACTTCCCAAAATAGGAAGACAATGAAAAAGAAATTAATTATAAAAACTTGCAATACAAGCATGTTGAAAATAGGTATGTACAAATATTGCAAGTAAAACTAAATAAATAAAAATCTCAACAATGTTAAAAACCTGTTAAAATCAAAATCAATGTTCATATAAACTCATGAATAAGTTATTTTAAAATACTATCATTTGTAGCCAGAACATTCAAATAAAATCTTTAACTATATAAATGCTTAAAGTGGGAATGTAAACCAGGGCTTTTTGGCTGCCTTACTAAATCCAGTGTTTAATTTGCCTCTTTATAATTTAGTTGCCATCAGTTTCAAAACACTGTTGATAAATATGCAATCATTCTAATGAAGTCCTTACTGTATAGAACGCAAACGCTTAATTTTTTTTGTTTTAAATAAACAATGTTTGCTTTATGTACAGTACAACAGTTTCCTGTTTAGTTTTGTTCATCTACAATGGAATGGGGTGCTGAACGAGCAAGAGGTTTTGTGGTTTATGTTTTTTTTTTTCCTGCTCTGCTGGTTTTTTGGTTCCCAGTTACCATAAAACTCTATTTAAACCTGTCAGTGTGTTTACTATTTTCTTCTTTATTTCTACAATGATTACAGATCTTTGGATTAAATTTAAAAACTTTTTTTTTCAAATTTTGTGTCACAAACACCGATTGCCATTTGCTAGAAAAATGAAATGGTCTCACAGTAAAAACAGACTTAACATGAGCAACAGTAAACTTCTCTGCTCTTAAAACTCACATGCATTGAAACTGCATTGAAACCCACATTCACAGAAAATGCATCTGGTCAGTTTCAGATTAATTGCACCTTTGGACGGTTTTCAAACCAAGGGTGCCCTGCACACATTTTTAGGGCCATGCATAAATGCACATGTTCTTTGATTCACTTTCATAATTGTATTAAATTACGGTGCGGTGGTTATCGTTGCCACCTCACAGCAAGAGGTTTTCTGGTTTGATTCTCTGCTGGGGTGCCTTCTGTGTGGAGTCTGCATGTTCTCCCTGTATTCGCGTGGGTTGCCTCTGGATGCTGTGTTTTCCTCCTACATTCCAAAAGCATGTGTCTGAAGCATATCTCCCCAGGCCTCTGCTGAAAATGGGCTCTGTGCCAGTCAAACTTTCCCGGTAAATAAATGTTAAATAAATTAAATAAATACATTTTCAACATTTTTCCAGTAAGCAGTGAAACAAACCTGTTCTTATTGTCTTTCGGCTTTTCCGGGTTAGGGGTCGCCACAGGGGTCTGCTAATGATTGGTAGTAGATTTTCACAAACGCCGAGGTGCCAGCTCGACATCTAAACTTCAAAGAAGGCACGCCCATTTACGCATGTCTTTCGAATGCCCACCCAACAACAGGGAGGGCATGCAGACTCCACACAGAAAGCACTCCCCGCACTCCAGCCGAGAATCGAACGGGAGCACCTCTTGCTGTGAGGCAACAACGCTACTGCTGCACCACCGCGGAATCTACAAGCAGTGAAACAAACTATTGACCAATAATAACAAGGTTACACATTTCAGAACATTTCAACCATAAAAGGCCACTTAAACTGCTGTCATTATAATCCACTAATAATAGTCAATATGCACAATATCTACAGAAGTATCAAATAATTCCACAGTAAAAACATCTGTAACTAGTGAAGCGGTTGCTGCTGGCAAACAACTTTGGATTTCAGTGCTTCATCTATAAATTCAGTGTCTGCTGTCTGTGAAGAATAAAATTGCAACAGGGAATGGCTGGCAAACAAAGAATAGGTTCATCTCATCTAAATGAGAACACAATCAGGAGTACAGCAACTCTGCTAAATTATTAAAATGTGAGCTTTGAGATGTTATTGGTGGATGCTGCTGAACTTTCAGCACATTTGGCATTCATTTAGTGATACCTTTACATATACATCACACAGATAAAAAAAAATTGGTTTGACAGCGTTTGAGAATTTTTTTAAACCTTTGTAATTCCCAGAAGAACCATGGTGTAACTGTAGATTACTTTCAGGACATCTGTGTACAGCTAGCAGCCAAACTGCACCCTTTGACCTTGGGAATTTTAGAAGCAATGTAGTTCTTTCTGTTTTTCTTGCTTTGAGCAAGGCAGTTCTAGCTCTCTCTCTCTGCTTGTAATGACAAGCGTAGACAACAATGCAAATTTAATGAGACATAAAGTAGGCGTGTCTCAGCTTTTGTCTGTTACAAGGACATTTTGTCACCTGTAGTCCGAGGAAAGAACTTGTCTCTCTCAAACTCCTGACAGTGAGCACTGCAAAGTTTGGTAAGGCATTTTAAAGCAAACTGAATCGTTTTAGTGGAAGGCTAGTCTTGGGTTTGTGTGTTTGACTAACATAGGGAAGAGATTTAGTGAAAATTAACTTTTGTCAGCAACCTTAATGACCTTGTACAGCTACAGATGGAGTTATTCACTACATGCTACTGACATTTAGATTCCGAGGTTTATGGAATTATTTTATTTATGCTGACAGTAGATGATAATTTACTTAAACGGCAAGAAGTGTCAGATACTGCTCTAGTGTTCTTTATTTTTGGCTGCTTCTTAAGAGAAACACCAAGAGTGTTCCAGACTTGTTCTGCATGGCTTCCTCCTACGTTTGATCTGTTTTGGCATTTGTAGCTCTTGCATAGCTTGTCATGTGCAGAAACTCCCCAATAGCAGGCAGTACTGCTCACTTTTCTGCCAGTCATTCCAGGGTCCTGTGATGCTTTTAATAACTGGCTTGTCCTTTGCCGAATTACATGAAGATGCTTGCAGTAATTTTAATTAAAGTAACTTTTACTGGCAATAGTTATGTTGTGACTGTTAAGCAGAACTTTGAATCTCTATCTGTTTCTAGTTGATAGTTTAGCACAGAGGGATGAGGCTAGTAAGCTGTAGCAGTGGGGTTTACTCCCAGTGTCTCAAGTTGTATATTGTGTAGTTGTGTGTCACATAACCAGAGTGTGATCCCTGATCATACCAGAAAAAAAAAAAACAGAACCGTTGTGTATTATGGTCAGATGTAGTTAACTAATGAATAAAATAGTGAAGACAGTTAGTGAAGCTATGGATTAGTTGGGGTGCTCTTCTATTTGTGAACAGTTTTATTTGAAATTTAGTGTAAATGCTGTCTATTCCAAATATGCCATCATTTGGCTGTTCTGTATATTTATTTATTTATTTTTATTTTACCTTTTTCTGATCTATCTTGAATTGCCCAGGTCAGAACTGCATAAATGTGTCCACTAGTTTGTAAAGATGTGTACCAAATGATTAACATAGGAAGTTGTTTCCTTTGAAAATAACATTGCCTATCATATATGTCCCTCAGTATTTTGTAATATTTTAGAATACATTTTTAAGTGCCCATTGGTAGCTTAAGATTAAATAAGTACAACTACTTTACAAGCTGCTAAGATCAGCAAGATTTCTTAATTCAGGAATGTAATTACATGTGAAATATGACGGCAGAATGTGTGATCACTTGATATTAAATGACACATTAGGGGATGTTAAAGTATGCTCAAATGTTTTATATAATTTTTATAACTTTTATCCTTCAAATTCCACGTCGGCACTCATATACCCTCAGCACCACTGTGACCATAAGATTGCTAAAGGAGCCTGTTTTCTACCTATAAGCAAAGCTTATTTTCTGGACTGGGACTATCCTTCATTTCAGGCAGACCAGTCTCCTCATGAAAGCGGTGGCCACCTAAATGTTGATGAACCAGTACAGGACATGAGAAAACCTAGGTGATTTTGTCATCCTAGATTGCTTGTTTGAGGGAACTCTTCCAGTATGTCCATTCCCCACGTCTGTTGGTGACCTCAGAGGAAGCGTCTGTAGTGCCTACAGACATGATTCCTTTTGGGAGTGCTACCATGACCCTTGTCCAGGTGACAGTGTATGTGCTCTTGTAATATGCTGGCTGCTCATCTTGCCTTTATGACCTAGCATAACCCCCATCACAACTACAGCTGCCAGCTGATACCCAAGCAACAAACAGCAAAATTAAACGTATGAGTAGACAAAATGGGAGTTATACCACCTATTTTAACCTCTCTGGCTTACTCTTCTGGTTCATGGGTAAATATTAGGATAGCTGCCCTTGAGGGCCTTTTTAAGCTTAACCGGTTTCCCATGTTATAAATTGTCCTTTACCCATCCCATGATCGATAATTATATAGTAACCCTAACTGAGAATAAGTGGGATAATACCATACATAATTTTTGGGAACCTAGGCATGGGATAAAGCATTTAGGAGCTGCCTGTGTTCATTAGTAGTACAGGGGAAATCCTGGGGGAAATTTTATGTTTCCCATCAATAGATCTAAATTGCATTTGAATATGGACAGGGATAAACTTTGTTTTATGTGGATAGGGAAGCTGTTCCAGAGCAGCTGTATCCTATGCGAGATATACCTGTCACTCCAAACCATACTGTTGATCTTGCAGAAGAGGTTTATATCCCCAGACTGAGTATTTCTGATGCAGTTTGACTTGCTGATGTGAAGTAAGTCCATCAGTACTGGGTTAGAGGATGCTGTAAAGTATGCCAGACACAGGTCACCTTTTAGCAGTCTGTAGGGTACTGAATATAGTGACAGGGCTTTGAGTTGGTCCATGTAACACATGCTGTTTAGGCCTTGTATACTTTTACTAAGGTATCTCTGTGGGTATTCCATCTGCTGCTTGTGTCTGATCAGATAAATGGCAAAGGGGCATTAGTTTTAGTGACTGGCCTAATGAGAGCTAAGTAAAGAGGGGCAATAACATCCCTATATTCTAGACACGATCCCGTTGTTTATAAACTGTGCAAAATAAGAGGACTTTATTACAACAATGGACGTGTTGATCAAAAGTTAAGTTACTGTCCCACATAAGTTCTCAAATCCTAAGCAACTTGGTCAACTCTCAGGGTTGTATTGTTAATGTGGTAGCTCCTTGGGATAGATGACTTCCCAAAGGAAGTGTGTTTTTTGACATTTAGTTTTAATCCATGATTTTGGCACCAGTTATTTATTTGGAACAAACCCTTCTGCAGAATGGCAAAGTCATTTCGTGATTCAGTGACTTCTAGCTTGCAGTCATTTGCAGACTTTGCCAGCCAGAGCCCTTTGGTATTTGCTTTTATTTCAGAAAAGTAGATGCCAAATAGAAGAGGTGCCAGCGTAGAACCCTAGGGGACTCCACTGGTCTCTGAATTCTTGCATCCTATCTGTTAGCCAGTTTGGCAATCCAACAGATGACACGGGTTTATTCCTAATTTATTTCACTTTTTTACTATGTCTTGGGTGGGGAATTGTGGCAAAAGCTTTGGTATGGTTGAGATATGTTGTGTGTGCCATTTTGCCTTCATCCATTGCTTTGGTAATGTTTTAAAAAAAAAAATCCTCCAGGTTGAGTAAGCATGACTTGTCCTTGAATCCAAACTGTGATGGGTCCAGTGTTTGGAGGTTCCCTATGTCCTGAATGATTAATTCCATGGTAAGTCTTTCCATGGCTTTGCATATGAGGGTCATCAGACTTATGGCGCTATAATTACTCTGGTATGTGGGAATGACTGTACTTCTCCATTCGCTTGGTTCAAAATCTGTATGGAGGCCGAGACTGAACAATGTTTAGTGGTGTGGCTAAATTATGCTGATTTATTTAAGATGCATCCAGGGATTGGTATTTTTAGCTTTTGATAGCACTTTTAGAACTTGTTCTTGTGTGATAGCTGGAGGCAAGTCAGTTTCAGGTATACCTTGAGGGACAGACAAAGGGGAGAGAGGGGTAAAGTTTCCTGCCAGCAGAGAGAGGGAGGCTAATCACTGAAAGGACAGTACTAGGAATAACAAAAATAAATGGCCACACCCTAGCGTAAAAACACACTAGAAATAAGGAGGATGGAGGGAGGGAATGGCTGCTGCAGCACTGAACATTTGAACATCTACTGTTATGGGAAGTTCTTCTTACTCAACCGTACTCAACCGTACTATGTTCTTCATATTGATCACTGCTGTAGTAGCCTTAGCTGTAGGGGTAGATTACCATAGCTAAACATATTTGGGAGGAAGAAGGAGAAGGGTGCAGGAGCCCCTGGAGAAAGGTCCTGCCAAAACTTAATCTAGACACAGAGATGGAATCAGTCTTATAGTGCTTTGTAAAAGTATGTACAGAGGACCAAATACCAGCTTCTAGAATACATCCCTTTCCAAAATGCCATAGATGAAGCCAAGGCCCTGGTAGAATGGGCCTTGAACCCTGCCTGGAATAGATCTGTCATGATGAGTATAACAAAAAGTAGTAACCTTAGGCAACCATTTAGAAGTAGTCTGTTTTGACACAGGTTGTCCCTTCTTCTTACCTTCAGAAGAAATGAACAATTAATCCAAAGATCTGACAGATTTAGATACAAAACAGCAAGGCTACAGACCCACCAAAAATCTTTATTAAACTCTCTAGAGATTCAGCAAAATGCCTTCAAGGAGTAAAACAGAAGAAAATATCACCTTCACATCTTTCATACACAGAAAATCAATTAAAAAATTTAAACAATTACATATAAATTATCGTGGATTAACAATTACATTTAAATTATCATGGATTAACTATCAAGTGCCATATACTTAATTTAAAAAAATATTTTTTTTATTATAACACGCATTTCCAGTTACAGTCTGTATTTAAACCCTTGGATGAGTGTTCTATTTTAAAATATACACAGTTTCTTTATACAGCAATTTATCTTTCAGCAATTTTTCCTCACCAAATTTCACCCTCACTTGCTGTAAAAATGGTTCCTTGTAACAAGGCATTACTTTGATGGTATTGTTTAAAATGTAATGCAACCATACTTTGTCTTTTTTTTTTATATACATATCTTATATGTTCTTGTAACCTACACTGTAAAACTCTTATTTTCCACAATATAAAATAAATTACATGGACATCTGAGGGCATAAATTATGCCCTCAGTATTAAAAGTAAATCTATTGGTAATAAGAAAGGGAAGATTATTAATCCTATCAAAAAATCAAACTGTATTCCTACAGCTAGAGCACTTACCACACGGGAAAGCACCTATCTCCAAGGTATTTAGAAAAATATCCATATGTAAAGTGAACAAAACAGCTATGCACCAACATATCTCCTATACTACGTCCCCTTTTATAAGACATCAAAGGTATATTATGAATTAAACAGCAAAATTCTTTATAATATTTTAATAAATTAATCACGATGTCTGGAAAGACGCTATATGTAGTAACAAATATCTTTTTAGATCTACTTTCAATTACCTTATTTCCAGTTGTTTTAAGAATCTCATAAGGTTGTATAGATATATATGGGTCCCCCTATACATGACTGAAATTTCAGAAAGCCAAAACCCATATGTCTGAGACCATATGATTGACTTTTGAAATTTTGATCATGCAGAACGGACATCTCCAGATAGTGTGGAATGGGAAGATTCCCATCTTCTGCACTGTAGTGCAATCTCGGAGTTGGTATATTTAAGTTGCAGGGGTTGTGGGGGGCACAGCCCCCTATGGGGGGTGCAGGGGGGGCTTGCCCCCCCCCGCTAGCAACGTTTAGGTAAGTTTTCAATTTTTTTTTTTTACATGTTCGAAATTTCAAAAGTCGAACATATGGTCTCGGTCTTATGGGTTTCGGCTTCCTGAAATTTTGATCATGTGTAGTAGACCCATATATACTTTTATTAATTTCTTTCCAGAACTTTTCTATATGCCTCAATCACTACCTTCTTTTCATAACCTCTCTTAATGAACATATCTATAGTCCTTTTAGCTTCATTATAAAAATTAGATTCTTTGTTACAAAGTTTACAGAGGCATAACAGTTCTCCATATGGTAAAGAAATCAAATGTGGAGGATGACAACTACTCCCGTATGGATATTGTCCACCATCTAATGATTTTGTATATATACTACTTTTGTTTTTTCCACTATTCATCTCTTCCAATTTTATTATTAAAAAGGAAACCTGATAGCCTACCTTTAAGCCCTCAAACTAATCCTATCAAAAAACTAAGTAAAATATCACACTGGTGGTCATGGGCTGGCATTTTAAAGCTCCAAAAATGTTTTATTGATCAAAATTTAAACTTAATATCAGAGAATTAAGCACTTTTGTCCTGTATAACTTAGAACTTCTTCGGAATCACCATACAGAGTTACCTACTTAAATACAAGAAACCATCCAATTAAAAACATATTAAATATTCTTAAAGGTATACATTTCCAAAAATAGAATAACTATCTGATGCTCAGACATACGTTATACCAAATGAAAAACTTTCCCTTCTTTTTCCTTTCAATCCAAACAATACATGCACAAATCTTTGTATAGTAAACATTTGTATAAAAACACCTGTATTAAAAAACTTGTGACCTCAAATTTGAAAATGGTTGGAAGAAAGATATATTCATTAATACCAGGAAACTTCTGTGCATGTAATTTTAATTACCAAATAACCTGTCTCTCTTCCAATTTATTTTTCAAATTGCGTCCTCTGGGGTTCCCTTTAACCTGTTCTAAAATACCAAACGCAAAAACATTTAAAGTGTGGGAAACCTATTGAGTGTTTATATAAAGCATTGGTGTAATTTTTCTTATGGATTTGATACATATGTTCATAGATTCTTTTCCTGAGACACCTTTCAGTTTTTCCTCACATAAAATGCCAGAAAGCTCAAACATACAGCAAGGTACACTACATTTTATGTGTGACAGTTCCCCCCTAACAAATTGAACTTCAAACCTTGACGTTTTCTAATATTAAACTGTTAGTCTCTAAAATGTAGGGACATTGGGCATATGTCCCACATCTCAAAGTCCTCTTCATTTTAAGATTAATTTATCCCTGACTTACAAATCTTTCAGATTTAGTCTTTAAGTTAGGACCTGTTTTAAACACAAAAAACGGCTCATTGCCAACTATTGGAGCGGGGGGGGGGGTTACCCTTAATATTCCAATTCCTTTGGATAATACTTTTAATATCTTGTGAGTGTGGACTATATTGAACTACTAAGGCTCTTTTGAAGTCACCACTAATTTGTTCCATACCATTATTAGTTAAACCTACACCAAGTAAAGGTTTGTACTTTAAACCCCATTGTGCGTGCACATAACTAGAAATCTCTATCAATGTGTTCAGGAATTATTCTTTTTTTAAATACATCAAATTATATGTAAGATTTTTAGACAATATATTTATTTTGTGGCAAGGCCCAGAGAATGAAATTGTGAGTTTTGTCAACTTTCTTAACAATTTACATATAATTTTAATAAGAAGGGTGTTAATTATCTGGACACTTATATTGAGTACAACTTCAGTGGCTTTAAGTCTAGGATATGTAGGAAGCCAACGTTTACTAATACACATTTGGACATCTCTACTTGTCACCCCTCTAGTCAGAAAAAAAGCATTCTGAAGGGATAATGCATTAGAGCTGCCAGAATGACACCACAGTTTGAGGGTGTGTGTAATGAGCTAACTGTTTTAGGGGATATTTCCTTAACCGTGGCTATCCCCAAAATTTGATAGAAGATATTTCCATTTATGTGCCGGCACAATGGGGGTTTAAATTACAAACCTTTACTTGTATGTTTAACTAATAATGGTATGGAACATGTTAGTGTCGACTTTGAGAGAGCCTTAGTAATTCAGTATGGTCCACACTCACGAGTTATTAAAAGTATTATCCAAAGGAATTGGAATATTATTAAGGGTAACCCCCAGCTCCAACAAATTGTTGGTAACAAACTGTTTTTTGTGTTTAAAAGGGGTCCTAACCTAAATAATAAATTTGAAAGATTTCTAAGTCGGAGACAAATTAATCTTAAAAATGAAGAGGACTTTGAGATGTGAGACGTGTGCCCAATGTCCCTACATTTTGGAGCCTGGCGGTTTAATATTAGAAAATGACTTAAGGTCTGAAGTTCAGTTTGTTAAGGGGAACTGTCAAACGAAAAATGTAGTGTACCTTGCTGCATGTTCAAGCTATCTGGTATTTTATGTGGGAAAAACTGAAAGGTGTCTCAGGAAAAGAATCTATGAACATATGTATCAAATCAATAGGAAAAATGACACCACTGCACCACTGCTTTATATAAACACTCAATAAGTTGCCCACAGAACAGGTTAAATGGAACCCCAGTGGAGGCGATTTGAAAAATAAATTAGAAGAGAATGAGGTTATTTGGCAATTTAAAATTACATGCACAAAAGTTTCCTGGTAGTAATGAATATATCTCCCTCCAACCGTTTTTAAGTTTGAGGTCACAAGTTTTTTAATACAGCTGTTTTTATAGAAATGGTGTATATTATACAAATATTTGTGTATATATTGTTTGGATTGAAAGGAAAAAGAAGAGAACGTTTTTCCTTTGGTATAACATTTTTGATTGCCAGATATTTATTCTGTTTTTGGTAATGTATACCTTTAAGAATAATTAAGTTTTAATTGGGTGGTTTCTTGTATTTTTCTTGTATTTAAGTAGGTGATTAAGTCTCTATGGTGATTCTGAAGAAGTCCTAAGTTATACAGGATGAACGTGCTTAATTCACTCTTCTTATGTTTAAGTCTTGATCAATAAAACATTTTTTGGAACTTTAAAAGTTTCTGGTCCATGACCACCAGTGCGATATTTTACTTTATCAGTTTATTTTTATTATTATTTGTACTGTTGTGATTTTTTTTTTAGTAATTTTTAAGGTGTTCTGGTGAGCCATGGCTTCATTAGATGATATTCCATATATTTTCTTCCTGGTGTACCGTGAGGAGATTCCTAAGGTGCTTTCCAAACTGGCTATAGTAAAAGGGGAATTAGCGCATTTGCTTGAACTGGTTAGTCAACCAGAAAATTGCTTCTGCTGTGGACGGCAATGGAACAACATCACTGTGTTAGCTCCGAATGGAGAACACAGTATGGTGCTTCCTGGAGTTGGAGGTGGTTCTGTTAGCAAGTTTGATTCTGTGGAAGAAGATGGAGAATGAATGTAAATATTGGTTTGTAGCACGGTTTGTGAAGATACAGAAACCGTGAATCTCAAAACTAAAATTACTGTTCCAAAAAAAGACTTGTACTGCGGTCTGCGCAGCTCCGTGTATTGATTCTAATAGTGAAAATAATGTGAAAGTGAATAAGAGCTCCTTGCTGACTGAGGATTTGCTTAAAGAGACATTTAATATTGAACATTTAATCAACAAACTTTTAATTTCAATGAGACAGGTCAAGGAAATACAGGCACCAATAGTGAGAGTTCCTTTAAGGATTTAATTTACAAACTTTAAAAGAAGCTTTTCAAGATCAAAGCTTTATAACTGGACAATGATTACCTTGTAGGGTGTTCGGAACTTAGTTCCTCATAGACGTTGTGTATTTAAATTTCCCTTCGGGCTGAATTATGCAGACTCAATGTATCAAGAATTTGTAGATAGGTTCAATAACCACGGTTTTGAATTAATGAACAAAATTAAATGTAATGATGTAACGATTTGTAGGTTATTAAGGGAAGTTGAGCAACTGAATGTAGAAATTAGAAATTATTTTTTTCATTGAGAAGCTTTATATAATAAGTGTATGAATTTGGTTGAAAAGAAATGTGTTAGTCTTTAATAAGAAACAGAAAAAAATCTATAGAGATGGACGGCAATATGTGGAAAAAAGCATACCCCTTAAAGATGGGTAAGGGATAACCCTAACAATAATACAGGGTTTAATAACTTTCAAGATTAATGGTCAAAAGTAGGAGTACAACCCGAGTAAGCGCTAGTTAAAAATAGTAACAACAATAAACATAATAATAATTTTTTTCTGAAACATCAAAGGGAAGAGTCAAACAGTCCTGGAATTTTTACAACTCTGGTTACATGAGATTTCAGGAACCTCTCAGGAACAGGTGGATAGGTTGGAACAGGTGAGTCCCCAGATAACTATTTCTAATGGGATAATGCACTTATATAAAGCATTTCACATTTACAACTATACTGATAGTTAGTTGTATTATAACCGACTGTTTTTCTCTTTTTCTGAAAGGTCTGAAATTTGTTCTGTCAAGGAAATTTGATTTGTTTGACACTTTGAAACAAAATTATTTGATAGAAAACTTAATTTGGTGTTTTTTTTTCAATGGTAAAGCAGAAAGTTTTAAGGACAATGTTTTTGAAGTAGATATCAAAAGGAAAAGTGTTTTTAATCCCTCTGTGTACCCCACCATGAGTGTTTTTGAAAAGGCCGTCACAGATGATTTATATAATTTTGAGATTGGCTCTAAAAAGAAAAAATCCTTTTATTCAAATCTAAGTGAAGGAGAAAGCGTTGTGTTAGAACATCTTAGAAAAGATATTAAAATAAGGATCTTGAAACCAGATAAGGGTGGGGTCGTAGTTATTTTTGATTCCTTGGATTATTCAAAGGTTATATTTCACTTACTTAATGATAAAGGTGTTTATGCTATTGCTTCCCTCAATGAGATTCTGTATTGCCTAATGAGCAGGATTCAAAGTAATTCACTTCACATTAAAGAAATTATTTAGTAACAAACTTTATTTCTGTCACTAAACAGAAAACTAAATAAACTCTGTAATTGAACAGTAAACCACACTAAAGCAGAAAACCTAAGTAAACTCTATTTAACTAAAATATGAAATTGGACAAAACATTTAAAGAAAAAGGTATACATCACCGATAAAGAGAAAGCTTCATCCTGTCTTCAGTCTTGACTGGGAATCCCCGTTGCAGTCAGGCAGGAGTCTTCATCGGAAAAACAGTCTTGGGCAGTGCATCCACTCCACAGGTGAGGATTCTGCCCGAGTGTAGGGAGGTCCAGCTATATATAACCAAACTGTTTACCACAAGTCATGAGAATCAGTACTTTCCCAGTGTAGGCTGGATCTTGCTAAATCATGCTGTGGTGTTGGCCTCCCACCCCAGAAGGAACAGCAATTCCTGCCAAATACAACAATTTTGCAATTTTCAAGTGTTACACTGGAGTATTCCAATGACTTTGCAAGTTTAGTACTTTACTGGAATATCCCAGCACACATACGCATGCAAGACATATTTCGTAAACAAAGGTAGTGACTTTGCTGAAATCACTAAACTGTTCTGGAACACAGCATCATCTCTCATGCCTGCTGACACTTCCAGAATGTAGCATTACTTCAAATGTCAAGGACGAAATAAAGAGACTGTCGAGATATAGTGAGACAACAGTCAGTCACACTCACTCAATGTACCCTTCTTTCGTATCACATTCGGCCCCTTGACTATTGACTCACTTATATCCGACATTCAAAACTGTATTTGCCTTGAGTTATAAATGCAATAAGTTAATCCACAATTCCAGAATGTCAATAAAATCAAAATAATCATCAGAACTAAAACTGGATGTATCAACCAATTCAACAAGTTAGTGCCAGATGCTGAGCTTCCAGTAAATATGTCCCACCAGTTATGTCCTGTATCAGATTGTTTTCTTGGCTAAACTAACCAACTTATTCCGTATAATAATACTTGTCATTTCATGATATAAAATACTATGATTTACTGCCTGTAAATGTTTTTCAGGATGTTGCATATTGTCCAGTTCTTTCTGTAAAGAATTCAGGTTGAATGTTAAATTATGATATGACAACTTATCTGGTAGCCAGGTATGAAATACATTAATATATGTTTCACGAGAAAAGATATGTCTCATTATACCAGTTCAAATTAGTTACATTACATAGCCTACAAAAAGATTTCTCAAGGCATATGACAGTTTGATTTGTCACTAAACATATGAATTGTGGTGCTATTTCCACGAACATCTCAAAAGTAGAAGGTAATATAGTCCATTTACAGATGTTAATGGAATGCTGAAGAAAGCACGGTTTGTATATAGGGGAATGCTGTCCGCAATACGTCCATCCACTGTTTCAGTACAATGTTCCAATCTGTGTGTTCTGTTTGAGAAGTCAATGTAGTTTCCTTCTAAATGGGGTAACCAGTATTGAAATGGATACAAAGGAGGTCCAAGTACCAGTGCAAGGTTACAGACTGACTCATTATTTTTGCAATTGTGACATTATAGTGGATGATATAACCTGTACAAAAACTATCTGTACATTTTGTTTTTTCAGAAAACAGCCTTATCCAATTAGTACTGGGTATCCATTGATTGAACAACTGTCTCCATACATGCTCATTTCTGAGCATTAACTTGGTTTGCACAAGATTTTCTGCATTGAAACATAAAAAGACTGTAAGGTACACGTTGTCCAATTTACAAACTTAGTGACATTTGCATCAGATTAGAAACCACAGAAGCATTGAATTGATCTAAAAAATCTTTCTCATAGCTGACAAGCTGTTTTTGTGTGTACCAAACTGTGGGATTCCACTGCCCTTGTAAACATATAATTTGTGAAATTTCCTGACCCGCAGCTTTAATTTTATTAGCTAAAACTTCAACATCATGTGCATTCAAGGTTCCTAACCCCGTTCCAACACCTCCTAACAAGGTACTATACCCTGCTCATTTCTATCTGCACTTACTTAAAGGACAACAATGGGATTCTGTTATTAAATACTCAACTTCTCTGTCTTTTTTCTCCCTATTTACTGTCCCTGCTACGAATAAATAACAACACAGCATTTAAAATATTTTAAATTGACTGTTTCTCTCCAGTAGAACAGTACCTTACTGTACTGTGTTGGTTTCACTTTCAAAAAACTTTTGTCCCGCCCTGGAAAAGTCTCCAATTCACTGATGTCATCAATGCCACTAGAAACAGGTAGATGTTCTTCATCTCACATTGCTGCAGTCCTAACAATAGGGTAGTCCGCTGTCCTCGGTCGGCCCGAATATCAAAGTATAAGGCTGACGTCGGTCAGGGCGCATTTGACTGACGTCAGTACGTCAGGGTACAAATGCGCATGACCGACGTCATATCCTCAGTCTTTTTTGCCGCATTGTCCGATGCAGAAGCAGTATTGCAAGTGCCGGTTGGCGTTCTGAGATTTTTCGATTTAGAAGTTTCAGACCGGGTTCAAAGTTGGCTAAGTACCCCGTTGGGGAATATTTTAGTTTTTTCTTGCCTCAGTCATTTACCGGATGTCAGAAAAAGTTAATAATTGCATTTCTTGTGGGAAACAGATACCGCATAAAGATTATCATACTTTGTGTATTCCTTGCTTAGGGCCTGAGCACGACGTTGTTGGCTGTTGCTCTTGTGCTAGATTTAATAAACGCACTATAAAGAGGCGGTTGGATTGTGCGAGGTTAGTCTTTGGGAAGCGGTGTAACTATAAAATGCCGTCGGATGCTCCGACGCCTGCTTCTTCAAAGAAAACGCAAGGACAAGGCAGTTAAGCCTAGGCTTGAAGAACCGTCTGTACCAGACGCCGGTTCTTTAGAGGTGTCGGTGGAGCCGGTGGCTCCGGAGGTTTTTTTGTGTTCCCAGGGGGAGACCTTGTTATTACAAGATGTGGCCTCTCAAGAGACTAGTCAGGCTGAGGGGGCTTCTCATGTTACTATACTCCCCTCCCTTCCTAAGGTGGCTAGGCCCTCTCCTTCTGTTTCCAAGGCTTCCCAGGGGCAGGCCAGGTTTAGCTTCAGTTAGTGTTACCCCTAGCTCTTCAGGTACTGTGCCCAAGAAGCATATGCTTAAAATGGCAGAAGATTTGATTACTTTGATTAGGGTTCTATGCCCCTCCTCATAAGCGGCCTAGGGTGGAGCCTGAGCTGGGGGGTTTTGAGCAGGCTTCAGATGTTTCAGAGTCTTGGCTGAAGACTTGCAGGAGTACTCTCCTTATTCTGATTCTGATGTGGATGATTCTACTCCTTCTGCTACTCCCCTGAGGATTTTTCTTTTCAGAAACTCTTCATTCCATGAGGGAGCATTTTAAGTGGGAGGGTCAGGGCGTCTCTGATTCCAGAAAAAGGCTTAGGGAATTTCTGTTGTTACCCCAGCATAGGCCTTTGGCTATACCTCCTGTTTTGACTGTAGTGGAAGATGTTTTATGGAAGCTTCTCTTAATCCTGATTCTTTGCCTCCTGCTCCTGTTAAGCGGATAGGTATTACAGGGTGCCTGAAGCTCATAAGTATCTTTTTAAGAGTCCTAGGGCAGACCCAGAAACTGTTAGCCATGGGCCTAAAGGTGTTAAGGCTTCTGTTGTTAAGAATCCGGTTCCTGCAGACAAGGAGGCTAGGGCCTTGGATAGATGGGGCAAGAAAGTCTATACTTCTTCCACTCTTGCTATGAGGGCTCTGAATTGCCAGTTTCACATGTTGAAATACCAAAATTATCTCCTTTCACAATTGAAATCTAAGGTTGATGCTCTGGCAGTAGGTATTGATTGTAAGGAGTTGCAAGATTTAGTGCATGTTTCTGAACAGGTGGGTAAGCATTCTTTGCAATGTGGTTTTGATGCTGTACAGGCCTCATCTAGGGTGGCTGCCGCTGGGTCAGTTCTTCGCAGGCACGCCTGGCTGAGGGATCAGAATTTGTCTGAACATGTTAAAACAAGAATTTTAGATGCTCCTTTACAATCTGACGTGCTGTTTGGTCCTCCTGTTGAGACAGTTTTAAAGAAAATGGAAGACAAGGCTAAGTCTATGCAGACTGTTAAAGATTTTTTGCAAGTCCAGCCTCCAAAGTTTAGTAGAAATTGGCCTACTAAGGGGTGGACGTATCCTTCTTATGATTCCCAGTCTAGGGGGAGATCTAGACGTGGTAAGGGCAGAGCTCAGGGCTCTTTCAGGCCTTGAACAGGAAGTTCTCCTGCACAGGCTTCGGGTGAGGGCAGGGGTCAGTCCTTTCGTAAGCAGACCCAATGACCTACCTTTTCAGCTGCCAGAGCCTCCTCGTCTGGCAGCACCTTTGGGGGGACGGTTGGCACTTTTCAAAGAAAATTGGAGTTTAATTACCCAGGACAGATGGGTATTGGATATCATACACCACGGCTACAGGTTTTATTTCCATACCTTGCCTCCTTTCACAGGCATGCCAGACGTTCCTCCTCAACAAAGAATAGAGGCTCACAAGCAGGTTTCTCTGTTGCTCCGACTAGGGGCCATACAACCGGTCCCTCTGCCAGAAGTGGGCCTAGGATTTTATTCTCGCCTGTTCCTAGTACCAAAGAAGGGGAACACGTGGAGGCCAATTTTGGATTTATCTGGACATTCCCAAGTTCAAAATGTTGACGTTGCAGCAGCTTTTACCTCTGCTGGGCAAAGATCATTGGATGGTAACTTTGGATCTCAAGGAGGCTTACCTTCATGTTCCTATCAGACTAAGTTGCAGAAAGTATCTGCGTTTACGAGCTGGGACTTCTCACTATCAGTTCTCTGCATTGCCCTTTGGCTTATCTACTGCGCCCAGAGTGTTCACGAAAATTCTGGCTCCAGTGATAGCTTTCTTCAGACTAAAAGGAATACAGATCTATCCTTATTTGGACGACTGCCTAATTCTGGCTCAAGGAAGAGAAGAGCTCCTTCATCATTTGGAATATGTGATAGCAGTGCTAAGATGCCTAGGGTATTCTGTGAACGAAATAAAGTCCAGTCTAGTACCCTCTCAAGACATGTGCTTTCTGGGTGTGAGACTGAATACAGCATCCCAGATGGCCTTTTTAACCCCGGACAAACAACAGAGTCTATCCCTTTACTTCCATCAACTGTCTCATCAGTCCAGGCTGACTGCAAGGACAGTCCTTCAAGCCTTAGGGTTCATGGCATCTTGTATTCTGGTGCTTCCCAATGCCAAACTGCATATGAGGAAGCTACAATGGTATCTCAAAAATGTATGGACACAGCACTGCCAGGATCTGGACACTGTCATTCAAATAATACCTTGCATTCAAAAGGAATTTTTGTGGTGGGCTCAGGAATGTCACCTAAACAAGGGACTCTCTGTGACCCGGCCAGAGGCGAGTCAGATTTTAACGACAGATGCCTCAGACAAAGCTTGGGGAGCTCATCTCAATGGAAAGTGGATACAAAACAAGTGGCCTGTCAGACTACAACATCTACATATCAACATGAAGGAGATGTTAGCAGTCCAGTTTGCATTAATTGCTTTCAAGGAATTACTTCTTCCAGGGCAGGTGTTGATTCTAACAGACAACACAACTGTCATGTGGTACATCAACAAGCAAGGGGAACATTCTTATCCTCTATGCAGGCAAGCAATGATTTTGTGGGAGACTGCTCTCAGTTTACAGCTCAATCTTCAGGCAAGGTTTCTGCCAGGAGCACAGAACTCCTTAGCAGATGTGTTGAGCAGACGAATTATGGATCCCCACGAGTGGAAATTGGATCCTCATGTATTTCAGAAATTGACAGTGTCATGGGGAACTCCAGACAGATCTGTTCGCTTCTCCACTAAACCATCAGCTGCCAAAGTTTTGCACAAAAAGGTTTCATCCCACAGCTTGGAGAGTGGATGCTCTTTCTTTCAATTGGAGCAATCTTCATGTTGTATGCCTTTCCACCTCTGCCTCTCCTCCCAAAGGTACTTCTGAAAGTCAGACAGGACAAGCCAAGGATGATCTTAATAGCTCCAGATTGGCCTCGACAACACTGGTACCCATTACTGAGAAGTCTGGTATGGAAGCCTCCATGGCCTTTGCCTTCGATTCCACACCTGTTGTCGCAGGAGGACAGCCATTTGCTAAATGTCAAGCTTCACTCTCTGCACCTAACAGCCTGGCATATTCTGTTTTGAACCATAGTGGGCCTCCACTTCCTCAGCGAGTTTTGAATGTTATCTTGGAAGCTAGGAGGCCTAGTACAAGGAAAGTGTACGCAGACAAATGGAAGAGATTTTTGTTTTGGAGTGCAGCAAAAGATTTTGATGTTTCTGAGCCTAATTTGTGTGTGGCTCTTCAATATCTTACTGAGTTACTAGACAAAGGTTTGTCTTTCTCTTCTATTAAAGTTCATGCTGCAGCTATTTCAGCTCACTATGATTGCAACCCACCATTGTTTTCTCATCCTTTGTTCAAGCAATTTCTTAGAGGGGCAAAGAATATAAGACCCCCACGAAGAGCTCCTACTCCTGCTTGGGATCTCAATTTTGTGTTGGAGAAACTCACTCTACAACCTTTTGAGCCTGCAGCTACTGCTGAGTTGAAGTATTTATCATGGAACACTGCTTTTTTGTTGGCCATTACCTCTGCAAGACGGGTTTCTGAATTACAGGCCCTTATGGCAGTTGAGCCTTTCTTGATTTTCCATAAGGATAGGGTATCATTACGTACTAATCCTTCCTTTATGCCTAAGGTGGTTTCTAGTGTGGCTTTGAACCAAACTATTCATTTGCCTACTTTTTATGCAAATCCCCAAAATAAAGGGGAAAAGATTTTGCACACTTTAGATGTCCACAGGCAGTTGCGTTATTATTTGGACAGAACTAAAGGTTTCAGGCAGTCTCAGCAGTTGTTTGTTTCTTTTGCTTTGAGTTCTCAGGGCAAGCCTGTATCAAAACAAACTATTTCTAAGTGGATTGGGTTTTGCATTGCTTTCTGTTATTCCCATCATGGCAAGGAGATTCCAGCTGGGATTAGGCCTCATTCCACTAGGGCTACTGCCACTTCAACAGCTTTTTTGAGGGGAGTGGCAACCAAGGATATTTTGGAGGCAGCTACTTGGAGTTCTGTACATACTTTCTCTAAGCATTATCACCTGCCACTTTAAGTCTAGGGCTGGTTTTGCCACTGCTGTTTTGCAGGGCATTTTGGCAGCTCCTGCTTCCTTGTAGTTAGCCATCCTCCCTTATCTCTGCTTTGGGATTCTACCCAATTGTTAGGACTGCAGCAATGTGAGATGAAGAACATAGTACAGTTTTGTACCTACCATAAATGTAGATGTTCGAAGATCCACATTGCTGCAGTCCATTACCCTCCCTCCTTCCCCTCTGTTGTTAGAGGTGGTTGTGTGGGTTGGGTTGTACATTTTGTGTATATTGTATATATTGTACTATAGTTAGTGCAAGGGTGGTTGGTTGTTTGTTTGCTGTCTTTTGGTTTTGACCTTTCTTTTTAGGGTCTTCTGACATCTGGGGCAAGAAAAGACTGAGGATATGACGTCGGTCATGCGCATTTGTACCCTGACGTACTGACGTCAGTCAAATGCGCCCTGACCGACGTCAGCCGTATACTTTGATATTCGGGCCGACCGAGGACAGCGGACTACCCTATTGTTAGGACTGCAGCAATGTGGATCTTCGAACATCTACATTTATGGTAGGTACAAAACTGTACTTTTTCTGGCCATTTCCCTCCCCAAACTGACATTACCACTAACGTCCTAAAAACCCACCCATGCTGTGATGTCGCAGCTCCCTGGTCCTTCCCCTATCCATACAAAGGAGTAAAGGCTAGAACAAGGAAACAGTACAAGTCTCCTGCTGTGAGCTGTCAATCAGTAGGCAACAGCTGAAATTACCCTTAGCACTTTGACAGCTAAGGAAGTTAGGTATGAAGGGGGATGGGAGATAAGTCAAAGTAGTACAAATTTATGATTTACAAAAGACTGCAGTTTAGCCATTCTAAAATGAAGCAGCAGTAAAAAGCACTTTGAAATTCTGTTCTGTGGCATTTGCACTGTTTGTGTTTTAAGTAGTCATTGAACAACATGAAATGTTACTTAAAACTGACTGGAAGACAGCAGCGTATGCATGTAAAATCAGTGCAGTGACAGGAGCTTTAGAAAGAAAGAGGCATGTGTGATGTATTTTTTTACAGACAAGCACTGAATTATGGGATGTCTAGAGGCAGACTAAACAATCAGAATTGCTTCAAAATGCCAGACCCACATGGTCAGACTCCGATATTACGTATAAAAATATTTAAAAACCTGTAAATAGTCCCAGAGTGATGTTAAAATGTAGGAAACCCCAAACCATGATGAAATAAACATGTTTTTTTGAGTCTGTGGGTGCGATTCTCCTTTAATTTTGGAAAAGTAATATTAAAATGTAACATAGTCATAGGTTCATACTAGGCTATCTGCCCTAGGGCATTTATAAGCCTAGCCAGAGTGTGTTTGGCTTTCGCCACCCATTTTAAATTAATTTTGCTATGCCCTTTTTCGAGGTTAGTATACTGTGCCTCTGTCTAACAGTGACACAGAAGTGATACCCAGGGTAAACCTACTATCTCCCATCCACTCATCAAGATTCCTCTTGAAGAGATTCAATGAGGGACTCTGCCTAACCTGGACTGGGATTTTATTCCAGAGTGAAGGGAGCCCCTGGGTTATGAATCTGTCCCTCCAGCATGTCCTATTTATTTCAGTGTGAGGTTCAAGTCTCTCGAGCGCGTAGCTCGATGGGATTTGGATTTTCTGAGGTGCAGCATGTCCATTAATTCTGGGTTGGACATGGCTTTATACGTCAGGCACAGATCGCCTCTGAGCAGGCGGTATGCCACTGAGTACAGCTGGAGTTTCTTTAACCTGGCAGCATATGGCATCTGTTTGAGCCCTTTGATCCTCTTGATGAGGTACTTCTGGGGTCTTTCCAGTTGCTGCAGGTGTCTGGTAAGGTACATCCCAAAAGGGGCATTGTACTCAATTATGGGCCTGATGAGGGATGAGTAAAGAGGCACAATGACCTCCCCTGATCTAGATGTGAATCCCGTCATGATTAGGTGGGCTATATAAAATGTTTTTCTAACCACTTTGGCCACGTGGTTGTCAAATGAGAGATTGCTATCAACTTGGGTCCCCAGGTCCGTAATTACTTCTTCCGTACTTAATCGATTACCACCTATGTGGGAATTTGTGGGCACTTTGTTTTTGCCAAAGGGGATGACTGTACACTTCTTGACGTATAGCTTGAGGCCATGGCTCTGGCACCAGTTGTCTGTTTCTATGAGGCCCTTTTGGAGGATGCTTGTGTCGGCTGGAGAGTCTATTATAGCGCCCAGTTTGCAGTCATCTGCGAACTTGGTCAGCCACAGTCCTTCCGTGTTGGCCTGTACCTCCGAGAAATATATACCGAACAGGAGAGGTCCCAGGACTGAGCCTTGTGGGACGCCACTTGTAACTGGTTTGGAGTCTGACATGGCTTCAGCAATTCTAACCATGTGGGTTCTGTCCTTGAGCCAGTTTGCAACCCATCTAGTGACATAGGGGTTTATATTTAAGCTGGTGAGCTTATCTATAATGCCCGAGTGGGGTATTGTATCGAAGGCTTTTGCGAGGTCCAGGTAGGCTGTGTGGACCACCTTCCCCTCATCAATGGCCTTGGTAACTGTTTCAAAGAAATCGACCAGGTTTAAGAGGCAGGATCTGCCCTTAACAAAGCCGAACTGGGTAGGATCCAGTTATGAGGTCCATGATGATCCTTTCCATAGCTTTGCAGACCAAGCTAGTCAGGCTTATGGGACGATAGTTTCCAGGATCCGTTGAGGGCGCCACATTTTTGGAGAGGGACCACTGTTGCTGTACGCCACTCTTTGGGTACATATCCTGTGGTAAGGCTGAGATTGAACAGTAGTTTTATGTTTGGGTTTAGCTCTTCTTGGAGTTCATGTAGGACGGAGCCCGGGACACAGGATGCAGCCCGGGACACAGTCTGGTCCCATTGATGCTGTGTTTTTTGCTTTGGAGAGGGCGGCTCTTACCTGAGCATCTGAGATGGCAGGGGGGCAGCACTCTGCTGGGTTAGCTATTTGCCCTTTTGGTGGGGAGGGGGGGGGGGGAGTTTGCACTGAACCTGTCAGCTAGGATGTTGGTAATGTCTGTGGGTTCGGTGTATTTTTTGTCATTTTGGACCAATTCTGAGCATATCTGGGAATTCCCACCCAGGTTCCTAACACAACTAAAGAAAGCCTTGTGATTATCCTTAGTGTCCTGTGCAATTTTTCTCTCGAAGCTGGCCTTAGACGATTTTATGAGTGCCCGTAGTTTTTTGCTAACAGTGATCAGAGATGCCCTCCCTTTTTGGGATTTTGCTCTATCATGTAGTAGCTTCCTCCTTCTATTGTATAGTTTGTTTATGGCTGGGGTCCACCAGACAGGACGTCTGCCTTTGGAGGATTGGGTCTTGGTTTTATTTGGGATTACATGATCCATGCATTCCTGAAGGTGTTCATAGAATGCGTTTATAAAGGATTCTGCGGTCTGGGCCGTATTTTCCACAGGCCCGTGGGCTTTGAAGGATTCCACCTCGGTTTTGAGGAGTGTGAAATTTGCTTTAGAGAAGTTTTTCACTGTGGTTTTCTGGGCAGGGGGTGGTGTCGGAATGTGAATATCCAGTGAGATTAGTTTATGGTCTGATCTTACCAGTGAGGGATACACTTCTGTTTTGGAGCATAGAGTCCCCATGTTGGTGATGATCACGTCCAGTATGTTTTCCCCTCTTGTGGGAGTGGTAACAAGTTGTTCCATAGCGTTTGAGTTTATAAATTCTAGGAACCTTTGAGCTAGGGTGTTGGAGCTAAAGTAATGCTCCCAGTCTATGTTTGGGTAGTTGAAGTCACCCAATATAATGGTGTTTGGAGAGACCTTCATATTTTCCAGTGTTCAGGAAGGCCGAGTTGGGGTTCCTGGGTTTGGGAGGGTGGTCTGTAGCAGGCTATAAACTGGAAGGCAGTTTTACCCACTGTTAGTTGCACATGGATAGTCTCTGATGCTTCGTGCTGTGCCACCAACCTGGAGGTGTGGGTATCTTTGACGAATATTGATACTCCCCCTCCTTTTCTGGTTCGGTCCAAGTTTTGATATTCCTGTTCTACATATCTACACGTAGGAGGTACTTTAATTATTTGGACAAAATGAGCTTTGGGATTATTATTTAGTACAGTTGTTTGTGAGGCCCATGGCTTTCTATTTATGATTTTAGTTGCATACATACAAAATAATACAGTAAATGTCCGTTTGTCAATTGATTCATTATAAATATCAGTTCCATTTTGACAAAGGTAGCAATTCTCTTGGTACGTCTGTTCGTACTTACAGTTGCAACATTTTAAGTCTGTATAGTTTTGGATCGCTACCGTAGTTGGTCCGTCATCCAGTAGTTGGGCATAAAAATGTCCTCTCTTCACCCTCCAAGTAGTTAGATTTCCTTTGGAAGTCAAATTAACAGTAGAACATCCTTGTCCAGCAGGGCAGGTAAAAGTATCTTGTGTCCTATTCTGTGTACTAGCAACCCATCTCCACCAGATTACTTTTGAGTTGACTCTGGTTGCTTTTACTCCTGGTGTTACGCACTCTACCAAAGGGACTCCATACAGCACAGCGAGAACACCAGCAGTTAGCATTGCACAGACTGGAGTTAGAATCTGAAATCAAAGAAGAGTAGCATGACTATTCTCACAAATAACACCAATCTGCTGGTACAGATTCCAATTTTCCTTTCCTGGTTTACTTATTAAAACAGTATTGTCATTTCCAGTAGCAATAACTTCTGCTTGTTCAGGTTGTTTATTGGGTTCATGGACCCATATTTTTGCACCTGAATTGATTTCATGCATACCAGATATTTGTTCCCTCTCAAAGGCAGCAACAGGTGGTGACTGCCCCACCTAACACAGGTACAATAAATATTTGTGCTACCCTGTCCTTTTTTCATACCTGAACATTTTTATTTGAATAATTTTAAGTTTTTCTTGGTAATCTGCTTCATTAACTCCATCCACAACCTGAACACCTTTCAAAGCAAATGTTGGCTGAGGCACTGTTCACCTAAAACACTTGGTTGGAATTTGAAATTTAATTCCGGTCTCGATCAGTTGAACTGACTGTGGCGGTATTTTGTAGGCATTAATTGAATATAGACTCAGTCCTGCAGTCTAAGGTGTGGCTCTAGTTAGGAGCTAATGCAGCTGCCTGAGTTTCCCAATATGTGATTGTTTTTGTCCTGACATATGGTTTGATCTGCAATGCTGGAGTTAACATTTTTATTAATGGTGTTTCTGAAATTGGTCCATTATTTAAAATCTGTAATCCCATATTTAGATTATTTTTTTTAGTTTTGCAGAGTAGTTTTTTTAACTTGTCTTTAAGTCATTTGTTTATTTTTTTCAATTAATCCTGCTGCCTGTGGGTAACAGGGTATATGAAACACCTATTCAATATTATGCTGTTTTGCAAATTCCTGTACTATTCTCCCTTTAAAGTGAGAACCATTGTCATTTTGTATTTGCAAAGGCATTTCATAATACAGAATGATTAAATTTATGGTTTTCAGAGTACTTACCTGTGTCGCTCGTCAGCACGGAAAACCAATAAGGTATCCAGAATAAGTGTATACTGCTGTACATATGTCTTGGCTGACCTTATTAGATGGTAAAAGACCAATATAATCAATCTGCCACATTTGTCCTGGTAATGTTCCTCGTCCTATATGTCTCTGAACTGTATGAGGTATAGGCCTTTGTTGTTTATGCTGACATACCGGCACTGTAATGTAACAGTTTTATTTAAATCTAATGAAAGTGCAATTCCTCTTGTTTGTGCCCACCTGTAAGCGGCTTTTTCTCCCAGATGTCTGCATTTCTGATGTGCCCATTTTGCCATCCCCATCTGCTCAGCATCATCTCGTGTATTAACTTCTGAAATTCTTGTTTGTTCATCTGTAGCAGAATTAAACCATCGTTATAGAGAATCTGCAGAACAGTGTGTATCAACATGATAAACTGTTACAGTACCTTGACTTATCATTTCCCAAACTGGTTGACATAATTCTTTCCCCAGATTTCCTTAGAATGAATTTTCCAATCATTGTTCTGCCATGTAGGCAATCAGGTTGCTAGTCCATTTGCTACTGACCAAGAATCAGTATAAATATGACCTGTTTCTGGTGTCTCTTGCCTCAAATTCTGAAAAACAGCACAAACAGTATACCGAATACTCTTACCATTACCCATAGTAGTTAATTTTTTATAAGATACAGCTTTTCAGCACCTCCTTTTTTTTTTGCATATTTAACTGACCCGTCTATAAACCAAGCATGTTGTCACTCCTCTAATGATAGCTGAGCAAAAGGCTGTTCCCATTTAACAGGAGAATCAGTTATTGGAATTGTTTCAAATAGCAATTACTTTTGTAATTTATCAGGCACAGGTATTTGAGCTATCCTTTTGTGTAACATCGCTACCCCTCCTATGCCTATCTTAGCTCAATCCTGAATGTAACTTCCTGTGCATGTCCTATCTGGTGCATCTTAGGTGAACTTATCACACATTACATAATAGGATTCTCAGGTCTTTTATCCATTATTGATGCTTTGCTTTTAAGTTTAAAATACTGAACTGTCCCTGCAAACTGTACTTTTGAATTAGTCCTGTACTATCAATAAACTCTCTTCTAGCCCACATTGCCATAAGTAGTCTCAGAGGATTTACTATGTAAGCACTGTCAAAGTAAATATTTACTGGATGTAAATGCTGCAAAACATATTGTGCAGCTTCTAGCTCAGCCCTTTGTGATGACATGCATTCTAGTAACTTAACCATAATTGGTTTTTCTCCCTTTTGGAATGTCTCTATTGTGATCCCAATGTAGTACTTCCCATCTTTCCAGAAACATGCACCATTTACATACACTGGAGAGGAATGCCGGAGTAACGTCTACTGTCATTTTTTTACTGTCATTTAGCAAAGTTTGATTGTTAAATGTGGAGTTAGAACTATAACCCTGACGAACATTGATTTATTTCCAAGTAAATGGCCAAAAATTGTTTAATGCAGGGATTGTTTTTTTGCTACAAAAAGTAACCTGTCTTAACTTAGTGTCCATTTTCTGAGATGCTTCTTATGGCCCAGCCTATAATAGCACCACTGAGAGTGTGTCCTTCCATGCTGCAGCTTGCAAAACAAGATGTAATTTACTGGTGGGAGCTATCAGCTTCATTGCCTTTGCTAACTTTTGCTTTAACATTTTTTTTATGTTTCCCATGAATTTTTGCAAATTTGAAATTGTCAAAGGCTTTGGCAATAGCAGAATACCCCATATCCTTTCCTAGCAAGGAGACCTCCCTAATGGTTCCTAGAAATGCTACATTTGTGACAAGAACTGTATTTTGCCTGTATTTACTTTGAAATCTTCCTCTTGCAACTGTCTCAGAGCTTTTTTCACCTGTGATATGTTTTTTTTCTTCACAATCTCTGACTGTGCATCTTGTAAGAATGTTAAAAGTATCTTTGTTGTTATGCTATGCCCATTCTAGCATCCTGTCGGAAACTGTAATATTAAAATACTCTAATAACCTTGTAGTTAACACTAATGACATGTCCATATTACCCTTTGAGCTGTTAGCTGCTTTAATTTAAATCCTTATGTACTCCTATGTTAGTACGGAGCTGTTAACTTGTTAAATTCTGAAAAGAAAAAAAACTGTATTCATGTAACTTGGCACATATACTTTCTAACCAGTATGTCATGATGTTCTTTGTGTTTCACTGTTGCAGTCATTACATTTGAGTAATTCTGCTGGCAGGTTGCCCTCAGTCGGCCTGAATTCCAAAGTCTTGGGTCCTGTGTCGGCTGCTGTCGCCCCTTCCCTGACGTCAGGTCGTCAGGGGTATAAAAGAAGCAGCCAATGCCATTTTCTTCAGTCTTTCTTACCGCGCGGTGCCCAAAGCAGAAGCAGTTCGCAAGTGCCGGTCGGCCGACTCCTGAGATTTTCGTGTTCGAGTTTCAGACCCGAAGTCTTCAATAAAGCTAAGTACCCCATTGGGGAAACTTCTTTCTTGCTCCAGACCGATGTCAGAAAAAGTTAATAATTGTATTTCTTGTGGAAAGCAAATGCCTCATAAGGACTTTCATTCTTACTGTATTCCTTGCCTAGGCCCTGATCACAACGTTTCTGGTTGTCAGTTTTGTGCTAGATTTAACCAACGCACTACTAAGTGCCGGTATGATTTTGCTTTAAACTATTTTGGACGCTGGTTAATTATCCAGAAATGTTGTTGGATAGTCATCCAACTAGCGGAGTTCACAAAAAAACGCAAAGAAAAGGAGAGAGATAAACAACCGAGGTCCAAAACCGACGACAAATCTTCTCCTAGGCCAGTTCGCCGGTTCTCAGTGAGGTGCTTTCGCAGCCCCTGATGCCCACTACGTTAGAGTCGCAGGCCGCTACCGACTCCCACGTGGAGTCGGCTATGCTGCTGGAAACTCAAAGTATTGGAGCCTCGGACACTATTCCCTCAGATGAGTCTGGAGCCGTTGAGCAGGCACTGGCTTCTGAGGGTGTATTCAGACCTAAACATCTTTACATTAAACCAACTTCAGCTTCAAAGGCAAAGATTAAAGCACCTTCTAAAGCAAAGAAACAAACTCAAGAGCCATGTGGACAGGCCTCTATGCCCAAAAAACAGATGCTCAAAATGGCCGAAGACTTGATTACCTTGATCAGGGGTTCCCATCCCCCTCCTGATAAGAGGTCTAGGCAAGAGACTGACTATGAATCTTCAGATCAGGTTTCTATTTCTTCTGATTCCTCTTCTGATCAGGAATATTCTCTTCCCCCCTATGAGGATTCTGATGCTGAAGAATCTATACCTTCAGCTTCTCCTCCAGTGGACTATTCTTTTGGGGAAATCTTGCATACCATGTGGGAGCATTTTCACTGGGAGAGCCAAGATTTTTCAGAATCTAAAAAGAGGTTCAGGGATTTCCTTTTACTTCCTCAACACAGGCCTCTAGCCATTCCATCTGTGTTAGACATTGTAGATAATGTGTTTTTGGAGTCTAGTCTGACCCCTGACTCCTTACCTCCAGCTCCTGTTAAGCCTGACCAATATTACAGGGTTCCTGACTCTCATAAATTCCTTTTTAAAAACCCTGCTGCAGACCCAGAAACTATTTCACAGGGTCCCAAAGGAGTTAAGGCTTCCTCTGCAAACCCCCCCCCCCGACAGAGATTCTAGGGTGCACTGGATAGATGGGGGGAAAAAGGTTTACACATCTGCTACCTTGGCTATAAGGGCCATAAACTGTCAGTTTTATATGCAAATATCAGCAACATGTCATGGCATTGCTTAAACAGAAAATGTTGTTAAACTCTGAATGTGCAGAAAACAAGGAAATGCAGGATTTATTGCATGCAGTTGAACAAGTTGGAAAGCATACTTTGCAATGCGGTTTTGATTCTTTTGAGGCCTCCTGCAGGGCCGCAGTTGTGGGTTCTGTAATTAGGAGGCATGCTTGGTTAAGGGAACAAAATCTGCCTGATCATGTCAAAGTTAAATTATTAGATGCACCTTTACAGCATGATACTTTGTTTGATGTTAAGGCAGAAGAGGTGTTAAAGAAAATGGAGGACAAAGCTAAATCTATGCAAACTGTCAAAGATTTTTTACTAGTGCAGCCACCTAGGTTTAGTAGACACTGGCCTGCAAATAATTGGTCCTTTTCTGTGTCAGACAGACCTCAAAGGGGCAGATCCAGGCACACTAGAGGCAGATCCCAGGCGCAAGGTTTATACAGGTCAAGGCAATGGGGTGCTTCTACCTCCAAAGTTGGAGAAGACAAATCACAACCATACAGGAAACAATCCCAATGACTTCCCCCTGCCTGCACCAAGCACTTATCTCCTGGCAGCACCCTTAGGGGAAAAATTAGCAATTTTTTCTCAAAATTGGCATATTATAACCCAGGACAAGTGGGTTCTAAATATAGTGTCACAAGGGTACAAGTTCTATTTCCATACCCTGCCAAAGTCAGATGGCTGGCCAGATCTGCCAAAAAATCAATGGGCAGAGGTGCAAAAACAAGTCTCATCCCTCATGGACATGGGGGGCCATTCAACAATTACCAGAGCAAGAGCAGGGACAAGGATTTTACTCAAGACTGTTCTTGGTACCCAGAAAGGACAAGGCCTGGAGAAAAATACTAGACCTATCTATTCTGTACGCATTCCTGGATATACCAAAATTTAAAATGTTGACTTTGCAGCAGCTTCTGCCCATGCTGGGCAAGAATGCTTGGCTTGTGACTTTAGACCTAAAAGAGGCATACCTGCATGTCCCAATCAGACAGTCATGCAGAAGATACCCCAGATTCAAGGCTGGCTCAATGCATTACTAATTCTCTACACTGCCCTTTGGCTTATCTACTGTGCCCAGGGTCTTTACAAAGTGCCTGGCACCAGTAATTGCATTCTGCAGACAAAGAGGAATACAAATATATCCTTACTTGGATGACTGTCTAATTCAAGCAGAGAACAAGGACATTCTTCTACAGCATCTGGCGTATGTGAAAAGACTTATAATATGCCTAGGGTACACAGTCAACGAAAAGAAATCAAAACTAGTACCCTCTCAAGAGATAATATTCCTGAGTGCAAGCTTAAATACAACTGCCCAGATGGCTTATCTCACGCCAAACAAAGGCAGCTGACTACCTATTTCAAAATGTTGGCAACCAAGGCCCAGTTATCTCAAGAAAAATTCTGCAGGCTTTGGGCTTCATGGCATCCTGCATCCTACTAATTCCATATGCAAGACTGCATATGAGGAAACTTCAATGGTACCTAAAAAGTGTTTGGACTCAACATTGCCACAGTCCGAAAACAATGATTACTCTCATTCCCTGCCTGCAACAGGAGTTTCGATGGTGGGCCAAGGCTTGTCACCAGAACAAAGGACAGCCATTCACTTTACCCCCAGCCAGGCAGACGCTAACAACTGATGCATCAGATTATGCCTGGGGGCCCACATGGCAGGAAGATGCATTCAGGGCACATGGGCCTCAAACCAAATGCATCTACATAGCAATCAAAAAGAGATGCTAGCTGTTCAATGCCCTGACAGCCTTCAAGGACATACTTCATCTGGGACTACTACTGATTAAAGACAGACAACACCACAGTCATGTGGTATATAAACAAGCAGGGGGGGCACACATTCTTACCCCCTTTGCAGACTAACCATGACTTTGTGGGACACAGCATTGACTTACCAAGTACATCTGCAGGCACGATTCCTGCCAGGAAAGGAAAACACTCTGGCAGATGAACTAAGCATCATGGATCTCCACGAATGGCAGCTGGATCCACAAGTCTTCAGCATGATAACAAGGAAATGGGGATGCCTGGACATAGATCTGTTTGCCTCCCCTCACAACTACCAACTAAAAAGATTCTGCACAAGGACTTATCACAGACAAGCATTGAAAGTGGATGCCCTGTCTTTCAGCTGGAAAAACCTATCAGTATATGCCTTTCCTCCACTGCCTCTCCTCCCCAAGGTACTCCTAAAGGTCAGACAGGAGAAGCGAAAAATGATACTGATTGCCCCAGACTGGCCCTGCCAGTACTGGTATCCAATCCTAAGGAACTTGTCTTAATGTCCAGTTTGGACCTTACCTCAAATACCTCATCTACTGTCCCAGCAAAACAATCAGATCCTGCACAGCCAACTCAGTACTTTAAACCTGGCAGCATGGTGGTTAATGTAGTCATACAAAACACACCTCTCAGTAAAGCTGAGATGGATGTCATTTTGGAAGCCAGAAGGCCTAGTACTAGAAAATCTTATGCTGGGAAATGAGATTCTGTGCTTGGAACCAGGCACAAGGAACTGATACAGCTGCACCAAATATTCCTCAGATTATGCAATACTTAACTGAGATGCTGGACAAAGGCCTATCTTTCTCATCAATTAAAATTCATGCTTCTGCCATTTCGGCTCATTACAATGTAGAGCCACCAATCTTTTCGCATCCCCTATTAAAACAGTACCTCAGAGGAGCCAAAAATGTAAGGCCTCCAAGGAGATCACCAATACCTGCATGGGACCTCAACAATGTCTTGGAAAAACTCACCCTGCCTCCTTTTGAGCCAGCTGCTACTGCCAATATAAAGTTTTTTATCTTGGAAAACAGCTCTACCTCCTAGCAATAACTTCTGCTAGACGAATTTCAGAGCTACAGTCACTCATGGCTGTGGAACCTTTTATCATTTTTTTTCCAGACAGGGTCTCTCTGAGGAAAAATCCAACATTTATGCCTAAGGTAGTGTCCAGTGTGGCTCTTAACTAAACTATTCATCTGCCAACTTTTTATCCAAATCCACAGAACAAGGGGGAGAGAATTTTGCATTCCCTGGACGTACACAGATAGCTTAGATTCTATTTGAACAGAACCAAAGTTTTCAGGAAGACAGAGCAATTACTAGTGTCATATGCTGCAGGATCACAAGGAAAGGCTATCTCAAAGCAGACTATTTCAAAGTGGATAGGCCACTGCCTTCGTTTCTGCTATTCTCACCATGGCAAGCCAGTGCCTAAGGGCATTAGGCCACATTCAACCAGAGCTGCAGCCACTTCAGCAGGCTTTCTCAGGGGAGTACCAACCAAAGACATTTTAGAGGCTGCTACTTGGGGTTCAGTGCACACCTTTACAAAGCACTATCATATGCCACTCTACTCTAAATCCAGGGCAGGCTTTGCCACTGCAGTTCTGATGGGCCTCTTAGCCGCTCCTAATGCTGTTTAGCTCCAGCCTCCCAACTATAGCTTTGGGACTCTACCCAAATGTAATGACTGCAACAATGAAACACAAAGAACATAGTACAGTTGTGTACACTTACCATAAATGTAGATGTTCAAGTGTATTCACTGTTGCAGTCCAGGTTACCCTCCCGCCATCCCCCTTTTTTCTGCTGGAACTTTTCTTTCCTTCTCTGATTTATACAACCTATGTGGTGTATTTGCTTGTAGATGAAGGTAAAATTTATATTGATGCATGTATTTATATATATATATATATATATATATAATATATATATATATATATATATATATATATATATATACACACACATATATATATATATATATATATAGGGGGCATCTAACATCTGGGGCAAGAAAAACTGAAGAAAATGGTGTCGGCTGCTTCTTTTATACCCCTGACGACCTGACGTCAGGGAAGGGGTGACAGCAGCCGATGCAGGACCCAAGACTTTGGAATTCAGGCCGACTGAGGGCAACCTGCCAGCAGGATTACCCAAATGTAATGACTGCAACAGTGAATACACTCTAACATCTACATTTATGGTAAGTTTACACAACTGTACTTTACTTTAACATTGGCATGTGTTTTTCATTAAGCTCTGATATTCCTTATCTCTGTTAAAAACATTCCACTGAGCAGTAGGGCTGAAACATGCCAGCTGTCTCTACAAATTGTAAACTAATAGTAGCATGATTTAAACAAAAGCAAGGATATCTGTTTCCACAGTTTAATTGGAGTGCTGTAGTCCCATATGCACTGATCAAAACAATGAATGCAATTACACATATAAACCTTTTCTTTTTTTTTCAAATATAATTTTTATTGCATTTCACTTCTGTTTAAATATAAACCTTTTCTTAAACATTTCTAATCCTGTCCATGACACCAAAATAATGTGTTGCCTGATGAGCACGATTCGAAATAATTCACTTCACACTAAAGACATTATTTAATAACAAACTTTATATCTGTCACTAAACAGAAAACGAGATAAACTCTGTAACTGAACAGTAAATCACACTAAAACAGAAAACTAAGTAAACTCTATTTAACTAAAATATGAAATTAGACAATACATTAAAAGAAAAAGGTATACATCACCAATAAAGAGAAAGCTTCATCCTGTCTTCAGCATCACCGATAAAGAAAAAGCTTCATCCTGTCTTCAGTCTTGACTGGGAATCCCTGTTGCATTCAGGCAGGAGTCTTCATCAGGAAAACAGTCCTGGGCAGTGCGTCCACTCCACAGGTGAGGCTTCTGCCTGAGTGCATGGAGCCCCAGATATATATAACCAAATTGTTTACCACAAGTCATGAGAATCAGTACTTTCCCAGTGTAGGCTGGATCTTGCTAGATCAATCTGTGGTGTTGGCCACCCACCCCAGAAGGAAGCAGTCCCTGCCAAATACAATGATTTTGCAATTTTCAAGTGTTACACTGGAATATTCCAATGACTTTGCAAGTTTTAGTACTTTACTGGAATATCCCAGCACACACATACAAGATATATTTCATAATCAAATGTAGTGACTTTGGTGAAATCACTAGACTGTTTACACTGGAATATTCATGTGACTTTGCAAGTATAGTACTTTGCTGGAATATCCCAGCACACATACACATAGAAGACATATTTCATAATCAAATGTAGTGACTTTGCTGAAATCACTAGACTGTTCTGGAACACAGCATCATCTCTCATGCCTGCTGACCCTTCCAGAATATAGCATTACTTCATATGTCAAGGAAGAAATAAAGAAAATAGAGAATGTTGAGAATATAGTAAGGCAACAGTCAAATAATCACCCTCACTCAATGTACCCCTCTTTCGTACCACATTCATATCACAGATTCACATAAGTTATCAAAGAATAGATTAATTTTTGTTTGAATATTTACTTGAACAAAGAATATCACTTGATACCTACAAAACACTAAGAGTTGTAACCACCAAAAATGAGGAACCAGTCCAGAATAAAACAAATGATCCAAACCACAGGACAGAATCAAGGACAAACAATATCCACTCTTTACTGGCACAAAGGTAAGAACACCAAGAGTTAAAAATCCTATGGTGGCCACTTTATTTGGAATTCCTAAAATTTACAAGGATTTGTTGGTACCACCTTTTTGACCTACAGCCTCAGGTAGGGGTTCTAAAACATACCCCATCAGGGTTTTTATAGATAGATGGTTAAAACCAATTTATGGAAAAATAGAACATAGTGTAATAGTTTTGTGGGACTTTTTAAGTAGACTAAAAACTGAACTTTGGAATAAAAATTTGACTTTTGTAACTATTGATGTGGTAGACCTTTTTTTTCATCAATACCTAAAGAAAAAGGTCTTGAACATTTTATCAGTAGTTTGTTCAAGTACATGACTTTATCAAATGACAGAGTTAACCTTATTGTTGAACTAATGTCGTTGGTGCTTGATTTTAACTTTATTTCCAACAGGAATATTACAGGCAAACCAAAGGTGTAGAAATGTGGGCTTCTTTTGCCCACATTTATGCTAATTTAGTTTTGTTGGATTGGGAGTCCATAACTGTGTTTGGGAATTATTTTTTTTTTAAATACATCAAATTATATGTAAGATTTTTGGACAATATATTATTTATTTATTTATTTGTCTGTCCTTTGTTAACTGGTTTAGTCATTGGGGTTAGACCACTTTATTTTGTGGCAAGGCCCTGAGAGTCAAATTGTGAATTACATCAACTTTCTTAACAAATTGTCCACTTATTTTAAAATCTACATATAATTTTAATAAGAAGGATCTTAATTATCTGGATATTTTTTTGAACACATCTTCAATGACTTTAAGTCTAGGATATATAGGAAACCAATGTTTAGTAACACTTATTTGGACTTCTCTAGTTGCCACCCCTATAGTCAGAAAAAAACATTCTGAAAGGACAATGCATTAGAGCTGCCAGAATGACATCACAGTTTGAGGATGTGTGTAATGAGTTAACTGTTATAGGGAGATGTTCCTTAACTGTGCTTATCCCTCAAATTTGATAGAAGATGTTTCTAGTTATGTGCAGGCACAATGGTGTTTAAAATACAAACCTTTAGTTGGTGTATGTTTAACTAATAATGGTACAAAATAAGTTAATGGCAACTTCAAGAGAGCCTTAGTAGTCCAGTATGGTCCATACTCATAAGATATCAAAAGTATTATCCAGAGGAATTGGAATATTATTAAGGGTAATACCCAGCTCCATCAAATCATTGGCAGTGAGCCGTTTTTTGCATTTAAAACAGGTCCTAACCTAAACACTAAATCTGAAAGATTTGTAAGTCAAGGGCAAATTAATCTTAAAACGAAAAGGACTTTGAGATGTGGGGCATGTGCCAATTGTCCCAACATTTTGGAGACTGACAGTTTAATATTAGAAAATTACTTAAGGTCTGAAGTTCAGTTTGTTAGGGGGAACTGTCAAACAAAAAATGTAGTGTACCTTGCTTTATTTTTGAGCTGTCTGGTATTTTATGTGCGAAAAACTGCAAGCTGTCTCAAGAAAAGAATCTATAAACATATATATCAAATCATAGGAAAAATTACAGCAATGCCTTACATAAAGGCTCAGTAAGTTGCCCATATTTTAAATGTTTTTGCTTTGGTATTTCAGAACAAGTTAAAGGGAACTCCAGAGGAGGCGATTTGAAAAATACATTGGAAGAGAGAGGTTATTTGGCAATTAAAATTACATGCACAAAAGTTTCCTGGTATTAATGAATATATCCCTCTTCAACCAATTTTAAATTTGAGGTCATAAGTTTTTAATACAGCTGTTTTTATAGAAATGGTGTTTATTATACAAAGATTTGTGTTTGTATTGTTTGGATTGAAAGGAAAAAGAAGGGAACATTTTTCATTTGGTATAACATATTTCTTAGTGTCAGGTATTTATTCAATTTTTAGTAATGTATACTCTTAAGAATATTGAAAACGTTTTTAATTGGATAGTTTCTTGTATTTAAGTAGGTGATTAACTCTGTAAGGTGATTCTGAAGACATCCTAAGTTATACAGGAAGAAAGCTCTTAATTCACTGATCTTAAGTTTAAGTTTTGATCAACAAAATGTTTCTGGTGTGTAACCACCAGCGAGATATTTTTCTTTGTTTATCAGTTTATTTTTATTATCACTTGCAAAGTTGTGATTTTTTAATCCTATCAAAAAAAATTTAACTATATTCCTACAACACTTACCTCGCTGGAAAGTGCCCATTGCCAAAATTATTTATAAAAAAATCCATATGTAAAGTTGGAGGAACAAAACCGCTATGCACCAACATATCTCCTATACTTCATCCCCTTTTGTAAGATATCAGAGGTATATAAATCTGAAAGATTTAGTTTTGTAAGATAGTACCTAAATTGTCTATAGACATCCAAGTACCTAAACTGATTATAGACATCCAAGGTATGGAATATCCTTTCTACCTAATTTGTAAGTTCCATAAAGAAAATGGGGAGATGGCTATTTTGGCTTAAAGTAAACTCTGATGCCACTTTAGGCATAAAAGAAGGACTAGTTCTCAAAGAAACTCTGTCCCTAAGGAAAATGAGGTAGGGTTGACTTGCCATAAGAGCTTGCAACTTGGGTACCATTCTTGCCAAAGCTCATAACAATCAGTAAAACTGTTTTCCATGTTAAGAACCTCAAGTCAGCCCAAGTAGATTGTTCAAATGGAGCAAGTGTTCACTGCTCTTACAGAAAATTAAGTTTCTGGGGTCACCGGTTTAGTTGGAGGGCCTGTTATGCAAAACCCCTTTCAACAACATTTTGTCATGAGACTGCCTTAAAAGAGGAGGATCCATGGACAAACATGCTGAAATGTCGGTAAATGAACTGTGATAGAGGAATAAGAAAGGCCATAGAATAGTAACTCACACAAATACTGTAAAATCAGCATTGGCACCAACTAGAAAACCCTTTCCATTTGCCAATATGTGATTTTCTAGAAGCAAGTTTTCTTGGTACATGCACAGGTGCTTAAAAGCAATTTTAGACCCTATCATCCAGGTAGTCAGTGGAAGATGATTGATGTTGGGGTGTTCTTGTGTGAGTAGATCTATTCTGTATTGAAACTTGTGGTAATTGCCCCTGGCCATTTCCAGAACTGTTGCTTGGGCCAGAAAGGAGTCCCCACAGTGATCTTGGAAGAGCCCTTTCAGAAGTACTCCAGATATTAGTGCAATTTCATACAGGAGCATTCATGTCCAAAGAAAAGAAAAGTCATCTGTCTTCTGGGCCTTCTTGCATGGAATCCTGGAACAGAATTTACCAGTTGATTGTTCAGAGGAAGCAAAGAGGTCTATCTGAGGAACTCCCCCACAGACGGATCAAATTGTGGAAGACCAACTAATCTAGTTTCCATTCATGAGGGTCTGCCCCGTTCCTTCTTAGCTTGTCTGCCACACAGTTTTGCTCTGATGGAATTTAGGATGCTTGTAAAGTGAGATTGCGCTGCGAATATATATCCTAAGCTAACATGACTAATCTGCAAAGGGGATACGACCTGGTTCCCCCTTGCTTGTTGATGTACCACATGACTTTGGTATTGTATTGAGTGCCTTGATCAAGCAAGTATCTCTTTCATATTTATGTGCTTGCATCTGTCCTTAGTGTGTCCCAAACCCCATGCACATTTATCCCTCCTGAAGCTGCTCAAGCAAAGTCCAAAGCATCTGTGGTGACTGACTGGTATGAGGAGAAAGAAAATTCCTTGGACAACATATAGTTTATATATTGGTATGGTGAGTGGTGTATATTTCTGGGTGTTCAGTAGAGTTAACTGGGTTTGATGGGAATTTGAAGCTTGTTAGTGTATTACTTTGGAATAGATAAATTGTCTTAAAGTTTCTAAAGGTACCTTGGGTGGAAGGGATCTCTGGTTCCAATTTTATTTCAAAGGAGGCTGCTTTATAGTCACACCTAACAAGTGATGAAGTTAAACAAGGGATGGTGCAAGACGTTCCCACATTATTAAGGACAAGATCCAAGATGTTATTTCCCCTAGTGGGTAATTAATTGTTCCAGTGCATTTGTAATAAAGTCCAGGAATCTCGTGCTTGTGCACTAGTAATGGTATAGGTTTCCAAGTCTGTAGCTGGCTGGTTTAGATCACCTAAGAAAATGGTATTGGGTTTAATACTGAGTATTTCTAGTTCCTGTAGATAGACATTTTGGCTTTCTTGTGCGATTGAGGGAGTTCTGTAGCTAGCCAATATATGGTATGGGACCTTTCTCATGGCTGTTTTGACATGTGTCCAGTCCACTGCTTGAATGTTGGTGACTAGAGTCCTAGGGTACCACAGAGCCATTTAAGGTATGTTTTAATTAATTTGTTTTTGCATATTGTACTTATCAAAATTGTACATCCCTCCCTTTTTTTTTTGGGGGGGGGGGGTTGAGATTTTGAGGCCAGGATCTCCAACCATGATAAGCTCAAGGGGATTTGTACAATATTCATCACTAGCTTACTTTCAGCTTTGATCTGTTTTCAGCATCTGATATGTTTGACCACACCGCCCTTCTGGAGCTCCTTGGACGTATTGTGGGATATCTGGTACCATCTGGACAAATATAAAGGGTTATGTATGGGTTCAGTTCCACAGCTTCCATCTGTCTTACCTCTAGAGTCCCACAAAATTCCATTATTTGTCCATTGTTGTTCTTTTATGTTTATTCTTGCATTGGAAGACCTTATTTGAATTAGAGGTCTGAGCTTTCACTTCTGCACTTACAATATGCAGCTTTACTTCTCCCTTTCCTCAGGAGCGCATATCTGTGGCTAATTCCCCTGATCATGATCTAGAATGTATTCAGTCTTGGATGACTGGTAATTGGTTTCAGCCCAACACATCTCCAACAGAGACCAGTCCAGAACCCTGTTTAATTTACAGGGAGGATAGATTTGTATTTGTTAGTGAAGTGAGCATCACAGGTAATATACTAGATGTCTGAATAATAGTTATCATGCTTCTGCCTACAAAACATAAACACATATCAAGTTATTTAAAGGACCTCGGTGTGGTCCTCCCTGTCCAGTTTCATCTTGATTTGATTACTGAAATTCCCTCTACCTAGAGCTTCATAATTCACAGCTTGACGATTTTTATTTGGTCCAGAATTCTGCTGCTGTCTATTTGACTGGTGCATCGTATTACCAACATGTTACATCAGCATTATACAACCCACACTGCCTGTCTAGTCTAGTATTAGGTATCAAGTTCGAGTTTTAATGCATTTGGCACTCACTATATGAACTTGTCCTCCCTACCTGAAAGAACAGTATAGTCCAGCTGTGACCCTGTGTTCTCTACCCTTGGGATTGTTGGAGGTTCCTAAGGTGTAGATATATTCCTTGTACCATGACTATACCTCAGTTCGTCTGAAGCTGTGAAGTGTCCAGCTGTAACCTTATCTCATAGCAGAGCTCTTCTTGTTAGACGTTTTTTCATGATTTTTATTATGTTACATTACATTAGTGTGACAACAAAAGACACACTGGTTTACAAAGTCTATTGAACATGTGGGAGAAGCAGACAAATATAGGTTTTGTAAAACAGAATTGGAAACAGTCGCGCACCTCGTTGCTGGTTGTGACATACTAATGGTAGAAGGACTTTATACAGAAAGGCATAATGTGGTAATATTGTTGCACTGGGGATTGTGCAAACATTATGGTATTGAAATGGCTGAAAAACACTAGAAACATGAGCCACAAAGCATCGTAGAAAATGATGGTTTACATCACATGGGATCATCCATTACCAGCAGTTCAAAAGATAGATGCTAGAAAACTGGATGTAGTAGTCCATGAAAAGAAGACAAAAATAGCACTGATCACTGAAATTGCCACATCCAGTGACTACAGTGTCTTGCGTAGAGATAAGCACAAAGTCGTAAAATATCTGCATCTGCAGGCAGAAACAAGACCAATGTGGAAGAAAGATACCCAGATAGTCCCACTAGTAGTAGGAGCGATGGGTCTTATAAAAAATAATCTACAATCATATTTAGATATGTTCCCAATACATGTAACTCCATTTGAATTGCAGGAGGAGTCATTACTGGGCGCATTGTGAGTGCTGCGAAGAGCACTTTTGGCTGATATCAATGATTGAAGCAATACTAATTTCATGACCTTTAATCATACTTTGACTTAGGAATGGGGTCCATTCCCATCATGGTATTAGAAAACCAAAAGATTTGGAGAAATTACAAAAAGACAAAAAGAGACAGCAAGCCTATATATGCTGCCATTTACTTGCATTCAGCTTTCTTCCTCCCCTCATTCCTGTCTTTTCCATTGTCTCTTATCAATCTATACCATGCACTTTTGATTGCCTCCAAGGATTGCCTTCCTAACTATTCTGCTAGCCCCTTGTATTGGCGCAGCACCCCCTCATTGAAAAAAATACCACTTTCACAGAAGAAAGGAGTAGCTGTTCCCTGAAATCTGATGTTTGTGCCCCTCTTCCTCTCCATTCAGTCTTTCTGTTTAGGATTATCCATTCATATCTCCCCAATGTGATCTTGTGTACCCATATCATGTCTCTTCTGGTCTCCATTGAAAACAATTTAGCTCCTATCATTTTTGATCATATGCCTTCTCCTCCCTTATATACACCTTTCTGCTAGCTTTTGTTTATGGTCCTTCCAGTGGCCCGATGTTCCTCTTGTTGTGTGACCTTCAGAATGGCCCAAAATATTCAAAGTGCAGACTCACTAGGGCCGACATAGCAGGATCAGTACCTGTTTGATTGTGGAGTCTATTCTGTGAGGAGTATAACTCCGCTTTCTGTTAGCTGCTGCTGCTCTTCTCTCACTGTGCTGCTGGTTGTCTGCTTCATGTGTGGTCACCACTCCCAGATCCTTTTCCTACTGTGTTAACAGTTACACGTCCCTGAGCTGATACTTCACACCAGAGTTGCTGTGGCCCAAGTGCCTCAGGCATACCTTGGGATCTCAAAGTATAGAACACATGGAATCCTTGGAAGAGGAAGTAGCACACAAACATCAAGGAAATGATGTCTTATTTGTTGTCAAAGCCTTCAAGACGGTTTGAAAACACTGGACCCTGAATGTCATCACAGACAACACCTCAGTTACGTGGTACACAAGTGGGTAGAACCTACCTCTGTTACCACTGCTACGGGTTAGTCTTACAGGCCTGGGAACAGTCACTGGAGTCCAAGATTTCCCTGAAGGCAACTTATATCAAATCATATAAGTAGGACACCAGTTTTAAACCTAAGAGTTGGTTTTGCTATGCCACTCTTTAATGGTATGCTTGATGGAGGTTCCACCCAGTATTTGATTTGCCTTGCTTTTGCACCTAATGATTATGAATTCTGGAGAGAGAGAAATACTTTTAACCTTCTGCGGTTATAGTTAGCCTACACAGAACTGAAATTTTTGTTTCAATGGTTGATTGGTATTGGTTAAAGTACCTAATGCCACCTGGAAGGTTGCATGCCCAAAACCAAGTCAGGAACATACTGAATCATTGTGATGTTAGAGATGATCACTTAGCATTAATGAACGACTCAAAATGAAACAAATATCACAACAAAGTGTGTGTTACAAAAAAAAAATAAGCTACTTTTTCCTTGTTTGACATTATGAAAGTCCTTTTGAAGAAAAATGAGACCTAACACTTGGGCAGTCAGCACCTAGGAGTGCTTTTTATTTTCCTCAGTAATTAATGTGAGATGCATCAGTTAAGGATTGCTACCACACAGCTTTTGGTTCTGTGATTTGGTCCCTGGATGGGATGCCATCTTTGCAGAGTCTACATGTCCAGCCTGTGTCTGCATAGGTTTTATAAAGTGTTTTTCCCACATCCCAAAGTCATGTTAAATGTCCTGGTGATCCTCTAAACTGCTTACATGTATTTATACCACGTGAGAGTGATGTGTGTCCTATAGTAGACTGCTGTCCCATCCAGGATACTTTCTTGGCCTTGTGCCCTGTACTTGCCCGAACAGACTTCAAATCCCCTGCTGTCCCTGAAAACAATAAAGCATTAATCAAAGACTGAACAAATAAAAATTATGTTTTGCAGTAATGTAAAAATAAAAGCAGAACAGTAGCATGCCATTTAAGCTTGTGCTACGGCCAGTGCCCCTTAAGTCTCACTCTTTCTTTTGCACAGTGTTTCAGTAACAGTGACAGTTTTCAGTGTCTAACCCAACTCCACGCAACAGTAACACATAACCTAAATTAGTTTAGTTGTTAGAATACTCTGAAGTTACATTTAAGTATACTGATCACTCTGATAAAGGGATATCATACTTTTTAATATACTAAAACATACATTGCTTGTAAGGACTACAGTCATAACTGCTGTTAACAGTCATAGCGTTATTCAGGGTACATATTGTATTAGGTCTATATACCAGACACTGCTGAAGTGACGAGCTCAAATAACTGTAACACACCCTCAGTAGTTTAATGTCATCATCATAATATTAGGGTACTATTTGTGGAACTGCATAAAAAAGGGTGACTTTGTAGTTAGTATGAGGCACTTTTCATACTTTGCTGTATAGTATGACATCATGATACAGACAGTATCGAAATGGGGAAATTCTGTTTTTGACCACCCCTTTACCCAAATGATGTGCTATATAGGGTCTGTAAATACAAACATACACAATGATCACCCTCCAAAGTAGTCTGTGAAAATGGCTGCATCTGGAAGTGATATGTTTGCCACATGCCTATTGTATTTGAAGCCTGCCATTTCATATACTTGTAATTTAAAAATGGGGAATTTTGTTTTGCTCCTTTCCCCAAGGTGCAGCAACCTTTGAAGTAGGTTATTTTGAAGTTTGTGGTCTGGGGCAAAGCTCCCACATGGAGAGGAATGGGGAGAGAGCTGACTTCTGACACAGGTCACCTCATAGCAAGTCTGTAGGATAACAAATTTAGTGACAGGGCTTTGAGCTGGTCCGTGTAGGACATACTGTTTAGGCATTGTATCCTTTTAGTAAGGTATCTCTGTGTATGTCACAATTGTTGAATGTTTCTAGACAGGTGTATGCCCAAGTGGACATTATACTTAATGACTGACCTAATGAAAGTAGAATAAAGAGGGAAAAATTACTTCCTTTTAGATCTGGACACAATCCCTTTGTTTATAAGCTGTACAGTATAGAAGGACTTTTTTATGACAATGGGTACATATTGGTGAAAAGTTAGGTCACTGCCCACATAAGTTCCCCCAAATCACAAGCAACTGGCTCAACACGCAAGTGCTTATTGTCAATGTGGTAGTTTCCTGGGGTAGATGATTTCTTAAAGGGTAGGATAATGCATTTTTGGCATTTAGTTTCAGTCCATGATTCTGATACCATTTATTTATTTGGGACAAACCTTCCTACAGGATGTCTAAGCCATTAGGGGTTTCAGTGACTGCTCTTACCTTACAGTCATCTGCAAACTTAGTCAACCTGAACTCTTTGGAACTGGCTTTTAATTCAGAAAAGTAGATGCCAAACAGGAGATGTTACAGCCTATAACCCTGAGGGTCTGCACTGGTAAATAGTCTGTTTGTGGAGGTACCGTCTCATATTTTGATTTTCCTGCATTGTATCTGTGAGCCAGTTGGCAATTCATTGGATGATATATAGGCATTTATTACCAGTTTGTTTAGTTTATCTACAGTATGTGAGTGAGTGATTGTTTCAGAAGCTTTGGCCAGGTCAAGGTATGGTCTCTAAATGCAAATTCACACCCTAACAATTGATAAAAGCAGATCTACAAACAGTATCTAACTGATTTTATAAGCTATGGGCATCGAATTCCTAGATCTCTGTGATGACATTAAGTATTTTAGATTAACAGATTATTCAAAATCGCAATAAATAGCAAGTACGTATAACTGCTGCCTAACACGTCACACCAAAGCTGTTCTTTAAGCACTAATTATTTGGATTCAAAAGTGTATTTTTTGTCTGTAACTAATTCTAGTAAATGTACTAGTTCCACTTGAGATACTTGTGCAGCCCTCTTATGCTGGTTTACATTGCCCTCCGGTAGTGACAAAACCAATAAACATTAGATTTGAATAAAGCTACTTTTACTATATACAAGTAAACATTGCTGCTGGGAGTGCATATTTGGTTTAATAAGTATATGTGATGAATTTAAATACACAACTGTTTTCTGAATCCTACAGTGCTTTTCTGTGTTTTTCCCTTACACGACAAGCAAAAAAGTACTGTTTTTTACACAGCAAAAAGCTGTTATGTATGTGACAAGAAGAAGATTTTCTTGCATAAAGTTGAATTTCCCTCTCTTCAATCCAAGTTTGTACAAGCTTGTGACCTGATGAGTTACTCCTAAAGCATGGCATAGAGCCCATATCCACCCACCCTGCTTATATAGCAGTTCCTTTATTGAACATATTCTTCACCCACAAGTACTTATTAAAATACATCCCATGAATGGTACATAGTGTTTCTCAGAGGGACATGTAGCAGTTACTACTTAGCACTTCCACTTCTGTATTTTTGTACAGCATTGTGCAGTAATTTATACCATAGTGTCAGACATCATTATCCCAAACATTTAGTCATTGTTTATCCCACTGATACAAAATCAGACTTCCAAAACACTCATTCAAATTCACTGCATTTTGTTAACCCTCCCCAAGCCATTTTAGAATTTTCAAAAACGTGCTGAATGCTCCTCAAATCCCTACATAAAAATGTTTTCCATGCATATTACGTGACTAGATTAGTCCTGTCATAAAAGACTAAGCCTTTGAAACAGTCTTATAGAATGGCCACAAATTAAAACCTTGCCTTTCTGTTGTAATTATTTCTAGACCTGGTAATAGTCAGCAGAATCTAGGTCCAACTGTCTAAACAACTACTTTTTACAGCCATTGCTGCACCGAGGCAGTTCATACCCCCCCCCCCCATTACCAAAATACCATCTGAATGCAGGAAACATTGATAATAAACTACAGTTCCTTGATGCCTGGCTTCATTTCAAATCCACACTCTGCCTCATATCTGGAACATGGCTCAGAAGCTACTTGCCTTCTTCGTAAATTCATGCTTGACAACTATCATCCTTTCAGGATTTGCATGGGCTTTAGTATTAGGCTGTGAATTGAAAAATTATTTTCTTGCACGTCTATCAGTTTTGGTAGAAGCCAAGAAGATAACTCCAGTATGGGGGTTATGGCAGAATTAAATATAAAAAAAACACAGGACAAAAACCATCATAGACAGACTTCCAAGATGTGCTTTCCCAGCGTGAAAACAGAAACTCAGAAGAGCGAGCCAGTACACTGATATTTCTGGGCAAATTTCAGTTACTGGCTAGTAAGTGCAATGCCTGGATGCCAACAAATAAGAAATCCAGAACCTGAAAGAAAATAATCACAAAAGGTGAGTAAAAAACACTGACTGGATGGAATGCTGCAGCTGTTCAGCAAAAAGCAGTGCAAGCTCCAGCTTTGGTGCAAGACGGGGCTTCCAGTAACCTAGAGGAAGAATAAGTGAAATGTACTCAGAGCTGATTAAAATAAGCAAAACACTGAAGGAGCATATCAGCTCAAATAATAAAAGGCAGTAAAAATGGAGGAAGCTTTAAAAAGACATTCATATGAGATGGTAAACCTGCAAAAATTGGAGGTTGAAATAAAGAAAAGGATGGCTGAATATGAGACTACTCAAGAAGAGATGTTTGAAAAAAATAACAGAATTAGAGGAGAGCATAGGGAAAACCTGAGATTTTTTGCTGTACCCGAGAAGCTGGAAGGAACAGGCTGTATTAATATAACCAACTTGACTGGTATTCCAAAGCAGTTGTTAATTGAAAGGGCACATCATGTGTATACTCCAAACCTGGCCATGAGAAAGCAGCCTAGACCTATAGTCATAAAGATGCAATCCTAGCAGAAGGAGTGGATTCTGCCAAAACTGTGGCAGAAGGACAAAGTACTAAAAGTGGGAGACAGCAGAGTGTTTGTGGAAAAAGATTACTCGCTGTTCACCAGACAAAAGAAGAGTAAATTTATTCCAGCAAACAGGGAATGTCAAGAAACAGGTGACAGATTCAAACTGCTGTATCCAGCTATTTCATAATATTTTTTCTTGTGTGGTCAGAATAATTTTTTTCATGTAGAAAATGCTAAAGAGATAGCACAACTTTTGTTGGACATACTTTTGTATTATCAACAGAAAGGGATTCTGCTTATTATTCTTTTGATAATAAAGCCCATAAAAAACCTTTCAATTGTTCCAAGGGAAAATGATTGAGAGACAGAAAAAAAGCACAGGAGTTGACTAATAGAACCAAGAGTATGTTAGAAATGAACCAGAATGTGGATTTGGGAGATGGAAATTAACAGGAAGAAAATCAGCAATTCAGAAATTGATGAATAAATGTGGGATTACAAAGCATTAATTACATTTGTGAAATGGAAAAGAACAAGACACCTGGAAAATATTGGACTTTTTTGACTTTGTTAAATTTGTAGGGGACTCCAAAGCATGTGCTGTGCCCTACTTATGTTTGGAAGAGCATTTAGGAGAGGGGAACAGAAAAGAGAGAGTTTACTATAGGTAAAACAAAATTTTAACAGTATTTTTATAATACCTGACACATACTGCATGATATAAAGTATAACTTTTTCACTTATTTTTGTGTGTAATGGAGATACTAAAGTAAACAGGTACCTCAGTTTTTTCCTTTCTTCTTCAGTTTTAAGAAATGTAGGCACTGCAGCATGAAGAGAGAAAGGAAGCCTGGACAAAAGAGCATGATGTCAAGAAAAAGTTATATGCTTTTTTTTTTACTTTTGCATAGGGAAACGACTGGATTAAGGCCCTTGGTTTGCCCTAATCTCAAGTTTTAAGGAGAAGTAAATAAATAAAAGAAAACTGAATGTAATGAAAAGTTATCCTGTAGCAAATGTTCACATTTCAATATTGTAGTGGAAGACAACTGTGTATCTGGATGTTGTTTGTGTTTCACTGTTGGCTATCCCTGCCTGCCCGAATACCAGAGTCAATGTTTTTTGCGTCAGCTGCTGTCGTTTGTAGTCTGACGTCAGGTCATCAGTGCTATAAAGCAAAGCAGCCGATGTCATTACATCAGTTTTTTTTGCAGTGGAGCCCATAGCAGAAGCAGTTTGCACAAGTGCCAGTCAGTCGCTACCAGAAGTCGAATTTCAGCTAAAAATGTCTAAAGCTAAGTACCCCATTGGGGATCCTTTTTTCTTGCACTAACTGATGCCTAAAAAAGTTAATTGTCTTGCCTGTGGAAAGCAGATCCCACACCGAGACTTCCACTCTTACTGCATCACTTGTTTAGGCCCAGACCACGACGTCTCTCATTGTCGGTTCCTTGCCCTATTTAATGCAAGAACCATTCACTGTAGAGCTCTTTTCATATATAGTTATTTCTGTATTCCATCTTCACATTCTGATATGGCATCCGTTAGCCAACAATCTGTGGACATTACGAAAAAACATAGAGATAAAGATAGATACAGACCACACAAGGCTAAGGCTTCAGACGATGCTACTGCTAAGCAGGTCATCAGTTCTCCGGAATTCAGTGAGGCGCTTTCACAGCCCCTGATGCCCGATTCAGTATCTACGCAGGCCTCTCCCGAGACCCTTTCAGAGTCCGGTATGCCGCAGAAATCTTCTTAGTCTTCGAGCCTTTGGCTGTCTCTTTCTTGGGTGGGTCCGGAGCCGCTATATAGGCACTGGCTTCCAAGGAGGCCTTTCACACTACCTAATAATATAGACAAAAAACAACGTCTTCTCTTCCAACTACCGTTTCTCTCAGACAGACGGATTCTCTCAGGGCTAGAAGCCAGGCCACTCCTAGGAAATCTGCCTCTAGCCTCCGTCTTGCTACTGCTCCACCACCCCAAGCACAAATGCTGAAAATGGTGTAGGATCTCATCTCCCTTATCCGGGGTAGTCAAGCCACATCTTCTAAAAGGTAAAGGCACCCTTCTCCAGAAATTATGACAGAACAGGATTCTGAGGAATCTGACTATTCAATTTTTGAAGAGGAACAGCATCTCTTAACTGCTTATGAGGATTCAGACACAGAGGAATCCATCCCTTCTGCCTCCCCTCCAGAAGACCTTTCCTTTGGGAAAACACTTCACTCCCTCAGGGAACATTTCCAATGGGAATCCCAGGATTTCCCACAGTCTAAGAAAAGACATAGAGAGTTTCTTGACCTGCCACAGCACAGACCCCTGGCCATCCCCCCTATTTTAGAAGTGGTGGATGATGTTTTCCATGAGTCTAGCTTAGCCCCTGATGCCCTCCCTCCTGCACCCAGTAAACCTGACAAGTACTACAGAGTACCTGATTCTCACAAATACCTGTACAGAAATCCTGCCGCAGACCCATAGGTCATTACAGAAGAACCTAAAGGAGCTAAGACTAGTTATGTCAAAATCCCTCTACCTCCTGACAAGGACTCCAGAGCTCTGGACAGATGGGGTAAAAAAGTATACACCTCTGCAACCTTAGCTATCAGAACCCTCAGTTGTCAGTTCCATATGTTAAAATATCAACAACACACTTTGGAACTATTAAAACAGAAAATTGCTACTTTTCCTGACTGTGCCAATTAAAAGAGTTAGCAGATTTACTGCACTGTGCTTGTCAAGTGGTCAAACACTCATGATGATGTGGATTTGATGCCCTATTAGCCTCTAGCAGGGCAGCTGTGACAGGATCTGTTATTAGGAGACATGCGTGGCTGAAGGAACAACCTGTCCCTGATCATGTCAAGTCTAAACTTATTGATGCACCCCTAGATGAGGAGTGCTTGATTGGGGAAAAAGCAGAAGAGGTCCTTAAAAAGATGGAAGACAATGCAAAATCTATGCAGACAGTAAAAGATTTCTCTCAGGTTTAACCACCCAGGTTCAGCAGGAACTTTCCCTCTAAACACTGGGCCTTCCCTGCACTTAGTAGACAGGGCCAAGGTACAGACCATCCAGGCCCCTACCCCTGGGCCAGCAGAGAAGCAAACAATGGACCACATCTGCCTCTAAGGCAGGGAGTTCTAAGCCAGCCTTCTGTGGCAAACACTCACAATGACCCCCCCCTCCCTTCCCTCTGCCATACATTCACTCATCAAAGACTAGGAGGAAGGTTCTCCCTCTTCACAGACAATTGGCTTTCTGTAACAAAGGACCAGTGGGTCTTAAAGATCATTTGTCAGGGATACAAATTCTCATTCAGTGAACTCCCAATTCCAAGAGAGTACCCGGACCTACCTCCAAATCAGTGGGCAGAGGCATTGAAACCGGTACAACATCTCGTATCCCAGGGGGCAGTAGAACCTGTACTCTCAGATCAAACAGGCAAAGGATTTTATTCCAGACTATTCCTTGTTCTCAGAAAAGAGGGCTCTTGGCACCCCATCCTGGATCTCTCCATTCTGAACACCTCCCTGTTGGTCCCCAGATTCAAAATGCTAACGTTGCAGCAACTGCTGTCTATGCTAACAAAAAATGCCTGGCTAGTGACCCTAGACCTAAAAGATGCCTACCTCCACATCCCCATCAGGGAATCATGCAGGAAATTCCTGCACTTCAGAGCAGGAACACAACACTTTCAGTTCTCTGCACTACCCTTTGACTTATCCTACTGCACCCAGAGTATTCACCAAATGCTTGGCCCCGGCCATAGCATTCTGCAGACAAAGAAATATACAGATTTGCCCTTACCTGAACAACTGCCTCATTCAGGCAGAGTGCAAAGAAAAGCCTGCTACAAGACCTTCTCTTTGTCAAATCACTCCTACCTTCACTGGGGTTCACCATCAACGAGAAGAAATCAAAGCAAAACCCCACCAGGAGGATCATTTTCTTGGGAGCTCTGCTAGACACAGCATCCCAAATGGCCTTTCGATCCAAAGAAAAGCAGAGCTTCCTGCCTCTCTACTTCACCTAGCTCACTTCCAGAACTCACCTCACTGTGGGGATGTTCCTGCAAGCCCTGGGATACATGGCATCTTGCATCCTTCTCATTCCTGTGGCCAGGTATCACATGAGAAAATTCAGTAGTATCTAAAGAACCTTTGGTGCCAGCACTCCATCCCAAGAAACCTCTCTCCCTCTTATCACATGTATAAGGGCCAAGTTTCTCTGGTGGGCACAGACCTGTACCAGGAACAAGGGTCTTAATCTTCCGCCCTACCACCACTGATACCTCAGACACTGCTTGGGGCGCTAACCTAGCAGGCAGGTGCACCCAAGGGCTTTGGGATGCCCAGCAACTTCACTTACACATCAATCAGAAAGAAACGATGGCAATGCAAAAGGCTGACATCTTTCAAACCCCATCTTAGGCCAGGGGTTCTTCTTATAAAAACATGGACTCCGGAAGTGGATCTCTTTGCCTCTCACCTCAACTACCAGCTGCAAATGTTAGGAGTATCACCTCCTAGCGTGGAAATTGGATGCCTTAACCTTCCCCTGGAACTCCCTCTTTGTGTACGCTTTCCCTCCTTTGCCCCTTATTCCCAAGGTACTTATCAAAGTAAGGGAGGAGAGACCAAAGGCCATCCTCATTGCTCCAGATTGGCCCAGACAACATTGGTACCCCTTACTGTGCAGCCTGATCTTACAGCCCCCAAACAGCTTCCCCTGATCTCAGACCTCTTGTCCCGGGGAGAGGGAAGATATTGCACCCAGACTTACAGACTCTCAATCTGTCGGCATGGCTTTTACCTTAAAAACTAGCAAGGAGTCCCTGTTAAGCAAACAGGTCCTAGACATCATCACATAGGCCAGAAGGCCCAGCACCAGAAAAATCATACGCAGGAAAATGGAAAAGATTCTGCTCCTGGAGCCAGTCCAAAGGGGCCAGTACCACCCTCCCTTCCATCCCTCTTATTTTGGATTACCTAGCCGAGTTGCTCAATAGTGGTCTCTCTTTCTCTTCTATTAAAATACACGCCTCAGCCATTTCTGCCCATTTCGATTCAGACCCACTTCTCTTGTCTCATCCTTTGAATAAGCAATTCTTCAGAGGGGTTTCTAATATCAGACCTCCCAGAAGGCCTAGTACGCCACCCTGGGACCTGAATTATGTTCTAGAAAAACTAACCTTACCTCCTTTTAAACCTGCTGCTTCTGCAGAATTGAAATACCTGTCCTGGAAGACTGCCTTCCTACTAGCTGTCAGCTCAGCCAGAAGGATATCAGAGATTCAGGCCATCATGGCTGTTGAGCCCTTCATCATTTTCCATGCAGACAGGGTCTCCCTAAAAACTAACCCCTCCTTTTGGCCCAAGGTGGTATCTGATGTGACCCTTAACCAGGCCATACACCTACCTAGCTTCTTTCCCAACCCTCAAAACAAGGGGGGAAAAATTATACACTCGCTAGACGTGCACAGACAAGTCGGATATTATCTGGACCGTACTAAGCCTTTAAGAAAAACAGAGTACTTGTCAGCTTTGCCCCTGGGGCAGAGGGGAAGCTCATTTCCAAAAAAAAATTTCCAAATGGATATTACACTGTATCCATTTTTGCTACAGACTACATGGGAAACCCCCCCAAGTCTATCCATGTCCATTCCACTAGAGCAGCCTCCACTTCCACAGCCTTCCTCATTGGAAGCTGCCACCTGGACCTCTGCCCATACCTTTACCAAGCATTACCACCTACCTCTATTTTCTAAGTCTAGGCCAGGGTTTGCCTCTGCAGTTTTTCAGGGCCTGCTGTCCTATGCCTAGGACTCCAACATTTCCTTCCACTCCTCTACTCAGCTTTGGGAATCCTCCCACAGATGATGACTCCAACAGTGAAATGCAAAGAACATAGTACAGTTGTGTGAACTTATCATAAATGTGGATGCTCAAGTGTATTCAGTGTTGCAGTCCTAGTTTCCTTCCCTCCATCCCCCATATAACATCTTCCCCTAGGGGGACATAAGCTTCCCACGGTGGTTATTTGGCCTCCAGGACCACCTTTCCTTATTTCCTAGTGCTTTTGACAGGTTAGAGCAAGAAAAACAGATGTAATGTAATGATGTTGGCTGCCTTGCTTTATAGCACTGACGACCTGCCATCAGACTACAGGGGGAAAACATTGACTCTGATATTCGGGCTGGCCAAGGGCTACCACATCAGGGATAACCCACAGGTGATGACTGCAACAGTGAATACACTCGAACATCTACATTTATGGTAAGTGTACACAACTGTACTTTCTCATGTTTCTGTGGAGAAAATCTGATAAGGGGGGGCAATAAAAGCATAAAGCTTCTTTCTTTCAAAGGCTTGGAGATGATGTTTTCTGAAAAAAAAATTCAAGTTTTCTACATTTGGGAGAGGAATAAAGATAAGACAAAAACAGACAGCACTTAGTTGAAGTAAAAGCACATGCTGTATCATGCTTCTTAGCATGCATAACTTTCTTTATAGGTTAATTCAGGCCTATGAGTGTGGCTGTCAATCTGGGACAATTGCTCCTTTAAGAGGGTTGAACTCCATTATTTGAAGATGTTCATAATTTTGTGTGTTTAGTATTAATTTAATAGGTTGTGTGTGTGTGTGTATGTGTGTATGTGAGTGTTTTAATTAAAACAAAAAGTCTTGTAAGATGTAACATAGGTTCAAATGGATATGATAAGAAACAACTGTATAAAAGATCAGCCTGCCAAACAATGTAACCATGTAACACAAAAGCTGAAACTAGACATTAAAAAAGCTCTTATACATAACAGGTGAGGATAACAACTTTTTATCATAATGGCCACACTTTCCATAATATCTTTGAATGTGAATGGTCTCAAAGGTGTATACAAAAAAGAAAGAGTAGTGAACTACATTAAAAATGTAGAATACAAATAGCTATGCTTCAGTAGACATATTTGGAAAGAACTGAGCATGTGAATTTGATAAAGAATTTCAGGGTGGTTATTCAGTGGAATATCTGAGACAAAGGAAAAGGAAAGTACTATATTAATTGCTAGAGGAGTTCCAATAGTGATAGAGGAGGGGAAAAAAGATAATGGTAGATTTATAGTAGTAAGAGGCTACTGGCAAGGGAGGGGGATTATACTGATGTGTATTTATATTCCACCTAGAACTGCTGCAATGGAGCTTAAGAAAATTCTGGGAGAAATAATCAGCTTTCAGCAGGTAATATTACTTATAGATGTGGATTGGAATTTGATTTGCAACAGTAAGGATGTATCTAGGGGGCCAAGAAGGGAATGTTGAACAAAAGAGGGTAGATTTTCAAGTAATGTATAAAAATATTTGGTATGGTGGATGTGAATTCAGTAGCAGGAGCTCAGAGAGAATTTGCATATAATTTCCCAAGGTACAAAAACGGGGCTTGACTAGACAGAAATTATATTTCACTGGAACATGTGCATTGAATTTATAAAGTTTTGATACACATCCAATAACTATTTCAGATCACACACCAGTAATAACTAAAATAAAAATGCTGGGTAATGAAAAAAAAATAAGACACTGGCACTTCCACACCTATCTATTAAACAGAGAGGAATTTAATAAGTAATGGGTAATGGAAATTATTTAGGAGTTATTAGGAAAGATAAAAATGTCTTCAGAAATTATAGCCAGGGAGTGGGATAAAACAGAAATGAAAGAAAAAGATATGGTTAAGTAACATGGATTATTAAGAGAAACTGACAAAGATTAAAGTATTGCAGAACAGAAAGAATCTCGCAGAACAAAAAGAGGTGCAACTGCAGAATTCTAAAGAGAAAATAAGGAACTACCTCAATAATATGCATGAGTGTAGAAAGATTGCTGTTAAGCAACTGTTTTTGATAGCTCCGGAGCACAAAAGCTCTTAGCAGAACAGCTCGGGCAACAGAAAATGGAAAGGCTTGTTGCAAAGCTTATGGAGCTTATAACAAGGAAAATAACTAGAGATCCTGTAGAGTTATTAGAAATATTTTGGAAATTTTATGAAAATCTGTATAAAGTAGAGAAATGTGGAAATCAAGAAAATGCACAAATGGAAACGTTTATGGAAGAATTAAATATACCAAGTTTAAAGGTAGATGAGGCTCAATTTCTATGAGTTAGGATATGAGTAGATGAGATCATATAGGCTCATTTTGATCTTAAACTATGATTATAAAATGTTTGTGTATTACGGCTGTAAAAGAATGACCGAGTTGATGCCAAAATTGATGGATATGGATCAGTGTGGTTTTGTGGAGGGGAAGCAAACATTTGATAACATTAATAGAACAATGACAATTAAGGATGAAGCAGAATGTGAGAAAATACCATTGTTGTTGGTGGGTCTTGATGCAGAGAATGGATTCAACAGACTAAGCTGATAATCTAGCCAGTCATTGTCAGTCAAACATTACATAGCTCATTCAAATCATATCTTCTTTTAAACCTCATTCCTCCTTCAAAATGTTATTCTGCATGCATTGTTCCAACATTTCCCTTTTTTTTGTGTGTGTGTAATTTGCTCCTGCCTTTTTCTAAAGATCCCAATTCCAGTTGTTTTATCTGTTACGAAATTCACTTCTAGTACAGTTGGTTTCGACTTTGATTTCCATTTTGTAGTAATTGCTTTTTTGGCAGCTAGCATAATTAGACTCAGCAAGGGCTTGCTATGTTTAGGCAATTCTGATTCTGTATCATAGCTCAAAAAATAATTTCATTTGTTATACCAATTTGCTCACCCAGAATTTTTAAAGTATGCCAGCTCATTACACTCCCAAAAAACATGTTCTTTCTTCCTCATCACACTTCCAACTTTTGATATGTACATAAGGATACATTCTTTGGAGTCTAGTTGGGGGTATATAAATACCTCTGTAAACACTTCCAAGCAAAGATCCTTAATCTTCTAGATTTTGTTGCATATTTGGGAGTCATACATATATCCCTTTTGTCTCTTTGTGAATTGCTTATTCAAGCTGTCTTCCCAATCATTTCTACCCTCCTGTGATTGATTCCTATAGTTATCATGCAACATTTTATATGGTGTAGTAATTATCCTTTTTTAACAACAGTTTCCGTTTTAAATTCTACTAAAAACTCTACCAGTGCTAATCTTTTGCACAGGATCCCCATATTTCTTTCTCTTTGCCTGTACTCTGATATCAGTCCTTGATAGGGAAGGCAGTCTCTAGCATGCAGTCCAAATAAATTATTGGCCTCTTCTTCCTATTATATTACCTTTCCCACTCTAATTATTTGCTTCCATTACCTTGGTTCCTTTGACAGTTTTCTCCAGTAAATTCCTGCCCCTCTTGCCTATTCTCTGTATCACTAATTGCAGTCATCCCTATCGGCAGAATTTCCTTTCTCTGTTCCCGTGTTGGCTTAGTATACTTTCTGCTACTTTATGAATATGATATTCTGTATGGCTATTGTTATTCTCCTTAAGGATCTGCATCCAAAATCCTAGTCTCTCCTTGTTTCCAAATGTTATTTCATCTCTTTCCACTTTGAATTATAGCTTTCTGCTTGTGCTGTATATACGAGCATTAACTTTGTAACTCTGAAACACCCCTTAAAATTAGTTAATCCCAAACCATCTTGTTTTGGAAGGATCAGCTTATCCCACTTGACTCTTGCAGTCTTGCCCCCCCCAGATAAAGTCCTTCAACTCTTTTTTTAATTGCCATCCAAAACTTACCCGTGTATAAAACTAAAGGGTTCTAAAAACATTTTGACTGCTTGTATCTTGCTATCCATTTCCATAAAACAGAGCATCCAAATTGTCAGTTTTGTATTATCTTTTTAGTCTCTTCCTTAGCTGCCATAACATAATCCTTTTTAATCTATATTCCTAAGTACTTCATTTTATCATGTCCATATAAATATGGGTATTGCTGAACCAGTTCGTGTGTGGGTACATACTTTACGGCCATAGCTTTTGGTTTATCTTTATATGATCATAGGATTATAGGAGGTTACTAGGCTATTGGCCTTGGGTTCCTATTAAATGATCGAAGACTCATTCTTTTGAATGCGTCTTGATCGAACTTGAAAGCACGAAAAGGCAAAATAACGAAACGGCATATAAACAAATTCTTTCCCTGGGAAAGAAATTGCTTGGCCGCTTCCATTATTTGCCATTTTCATGACATTAGTGCGATCTTGGAGTTGGTATATTAAAGTAGGGGGGTGTGGGGGTGAAGTCCCTCACTTTATGTATTGTTTAAAAATTTTTTGTGGAACAGCGATTTTTTTCCCTTGGAAAAAAATCACTGTTTTAAGCATTCGAGATTGTAAGTTTTCGCTTACATGGGTTCGATAAATCATCGTTCGCTTTTCTAAGCATTCGGTGATTTAACATAGACCCTTGGCCTTGAGGCCCTTATAAGCCTAGCTAAGAGTTTAGCCCATGTTTAGACAAATCAGCACCTGGTGACCCTATCCGGCAGGGACACAGGTGGAATCCCAGGGGTATATTTTCTGTTTCCCATCCAGTTATCCAGGTTGTGCTTAAAAGGGGTAAAGAGGTACTCTGCTTGATGTGGAGAGGGAGTCTATTCCATAAATGGGGAAGTCTCTGGGACACACATCTGTCCCGACAACAAGTCTTGTTGATATCACAGACCAGGTTGAGGTCAAGCGTGCGGGTTACTCGAGTGGAGCTTGACTTGAGGAGTCTGTATGAAACTGAGTAAAGGGATAGGGCTTTTAGCCTATCTGTGTAAGGTAGATGTTTGAGGCCCTGGATTCTCCTGGTGAGGAACCTCTGTGGTCTCTCCAGCTGCTGCATGTGCTTTGCAAGGTACATGCTGAAATGGGAGTTGTACTCAAAAATGGGCCTTATAAGGGAAGAATACAGGGATGTTATGACCTCCTTGTCCAGGATGAGATACCCTTACTTATCAGGTGGCGCCATGTAGAAGGCTTTATTCATTTTGTATCCTGAAAAAACTCAAAATGTTCCACAACACTGAAGTGTCCTTTTCTGGTTTCATCCGTTATAAAATAATATCATCTGCAAATAAAGCCCACTTTTCTTTACTACCATACCAATTATATCCTTGAATTTCATAAATCCCTTATTTTCTTTGCCAGTGGTTCTAAATATATATGAATGACAAAGGGCAAAGAGGACACCCATATCTTGTCCCTCTGCTCATGGCTTTGGAAATTGTAAATAAACTGAGAGTGCAGTGCTGCCATTGTTGAATTCCATCCTTAAATATAATTTTACAGTCCCTTTTGCATTTACTGTGCAACACAACATTATGGATTGAATTTCTTCAGTGTCATTGCTATTTTCATGAAACAAACTTGTAGATGACACATTGAAAGGATAGTCCATATGTCCTGGTCTTTATTTTAAGAGATGATCCCCATTTCAGACCTTGGTTTAGTTGTATGCGGGACCACCTCAGATATTTTATTGCTGCTTTTTAGCATGGTTCTCCTCCACATTAAAAAAAAATCATTCAGACAGGCTGTCTGTTCCATGCATTTCCAGCACTGTATCCTGGGTATGCAGCCCTCACATACTCTCTTGAAATTACTAAAGAAAATACTGCAAACAAATAAGTGTTTACTTCAATTTGTTTTCAGCTGCAGCAAACGGACATTTCCAATCCCCCCAAAAAACATGAGTGTGCAGCTCCGTAAGCATGGGTTAAAGATTAGTGGGTCCACAGTGAAGATGGTTGTCAAAGGTAAAAAGTTGTTCTCTTTAGTTTAGAATTTTAAAAATGTCAAGGACTTTTTTTCAGGGATTTTTCCACTTGGCATTGCAGAGGACTGGGCATCTCAGCCACTGTGTTACTTCTGTTATCACTGACACTGCGTGTGTGTTTGGCAGCCTCACAAGGTCTTTGTTGGGTGTGTAGTAGAGGTAAGAAATAGTAGGGATGATTTGCATTTTTGTTTATATAACAAAGCTGAAGACTGTTCCTGATATTGGGGCCTGAGCATAGTCCATATTTTAGTTTTAAATAGTTATGTTTTGTTGGGCACTACATAACACTAGTCTGTAAATGGAAAGATTTTTTTTTTAATATCATAAAACATTTTTTTGTGCTGCAAAGAAGATTGTTGTCTCTTCTGCAGGATTAAACTGATAGAAAATTTGGTACTAGCCAACAAGCAGTAATACAGTGCCCCTGTAAATTGGGTAGTGTTTTTATTACTGGAGAGAGGAGCAAGTATCCAGTGTAATTCATTGCATGTAATGTATATCTTATTCAAAACACTATATGATGTGCATTAACTGTTATTGATTCACATTCACCATTGTGTAACTTTTAGTTTTACATTTGATGTTGATATAAACTTTGTATATTTATGTATTTGTGTCCTGCAGTTGTCTGAGTTTCAGATTTTAGATGAAAAAGGTCAGTTGACAAGATAAGTACATAAATAAGATGATTAAAAACATGTGCAACACAGTGTGGTGACCTGCCCTTGTACAGGTTCTATCTTTTTGTTTTGTATGGGTGAGTATATTGTGTATTTTTGTGTTAAGAATTTTGATGTGGTGGCTTAAGACAGGGTTCATAACTTTCTCTTGTTCATGCTTCCTTACTTCGGTGTACTAGCCGACAGTGGACAATGTGCTGTCTAAATTCAGAACAAATTTATGGTTTGGTTAATTAGACAAAGAATTTGTTTAAGGTTTTCTTTTACATATTTGCATGTGTGTGCATGTAAATGATGTATGTGTGATAAATGTTTATCTACCTATATGTATATGTCTGTGTGGGAGTATGTGTCTATGTTGTATCAAAATAGAAAAACACCAAAAGCACAAAATTGAAAACAATGAAACCACAACTTCAGAATGTTAAAAGCATGAATGAGTAAAACATCAAAGAAGAAAATAACAAAGGTAATGCAGCACTACTGTGATTGGTGGAATACACTGATGTCAGGACGCTCAGCATAGCCAGCAATGTGTATTCATTATTTTCTGCTTCAGTGTTTTATTCGTTCATGCTTTTACAGAATGTGACTGTCATAGCTATATATTGATGTACGAATAGTGCCCTCCATAGTGAGTCAGGAACACCCTCTTTTCATCTATCTGCTTGCGAGCAGTTCCTCCACTAAACCTCAAATGTTGGGGTTCTGTGGAAGCTGGGTAATTATACACTATAGCAATAACCCACGCCTGGGTGTGGGTAATGCTGGATTTACCCACAGTTGGTGTGGTTTAGACCAAACAAAGCCAACTGTGGGTAAATCCAGCATTACCCACACCCAGAAGTGAGTTATTATTAATGACATGATTTAAGAAAAAAAATAATTACTTTTCTTAAATAATGGCATTGTATAATGCCTCCTTGCTGCCCTTCCGCAGCTGTCTGGTATTCCGCCGAAGTTCTGATGTACTGCGCATGCCTACGCAGTACATCAGAGCTGCGGGCAAAAGCAACGGAGAAAGCAAGATCTCCGTTGCTTTTTACTGTTTCGCTATGTTAAATGGGTTTAACATAGCGAGACAGCTTTAAAAAAAGCAACGGAGAATCTCCGTTGCTTATTTTAAAGCTGTCTCGCTATGTTAAACCCATTTAACATAACGAGACAGTTTGAAAAAAGCAACTGAGAAAGCAAGATCTCAGTTGCTTTTACAAACTGTTTCACTATGATTAATGGGTTTAACATAGCGAGACAGCTTTAAAATAAGCAACGGAAATCTCCGTTGTTTATTTTAAAGCTGTCTTGCTATGTTAAACCCATTTAACATAGCGAGACATGTTTAAAAAAAAAAGCAATCGAGAAAGCAAGATCTCCGTTGCTTTTTACACACTGTCGCTATGTTAAAGGAGTTTAACATAGCGAGACAGCTTTAAAAAAAGCAACGGAGATCTCCGTTGCTTTTTTTAAACCTGTGTCGCTATGTTAAACTCCTTTAACATAGCGAGACAGTGTTTTAAAAAAGACTTATACTAATGGAAAAAGTCCGGGCGACCGGACCTTTTTCCATTAGTATAAGTCGATTTACAACGTGCACGCTGACCAATCAGCGTGCACGTTTTGGAATATTAATGGGGGGGTCATGGTATAATAGTAAATAACTAATTGTTTCTTTATTTGCAAGTGAGTGCTTTTTAGTGACTAGGGCTGAAATGGTAGAGGATAAGCACTTTCTTCCAGGGCAAAATGAACCAAGAGCAATTTCTGGAAAAAAAAGATGCCAAATGTTGATTGGAGGAAAGAATAAACCCAATTATAAGACCTCTCTAGGAGGGTCCTCGTCATAGATCAGCTGATATAATAAGACCATTTTTATTTAATGTATTTTCTTATTCTACTACTATTTGTAGGATGATCTAATTCATACAGCTCAAAAGCTTCGCCTCCACTAAAATACCAATTCTGTCCATCTGCAAGTATCTCAGGAAAGCCACTCAGAACTTTACTTCACCTCTTGGGATAAATAAGAAAGTCTAGAAAACAGTGGCAGACAAGAAACTTGTCTATCTACTGTTCATGTGAGAGAAATATGCTGTCTGCAGTAAGGCTAAAAACCGCAACATTCAGACTTGTGCTTCGTTTAACTTACTGCCGTGAGTCCGTGACAGTGGCATAAACAGCCCAGTACCAATAAGCCTTATGGAGTACTATGTTGGTACTGGTTTTCCATACTGAAAGCTTGATAAATGGCATGATTGCTGCTCTAGAAGTGACCAGCAATAATGAAGCAGTCACCAGTATCAGGAGTGCAGCCATGTTCTCTGGAGTAATGCAGTGTTAAAAACCCATATAGTAATTCTTTACAGCCAGAAGTTCTATATCCATTTTAAATCAACTGTTTAAACTAGATATCCATTGATTGTCAGCAGAAGGGATATTGTCATGAAGGATTTCACTGTAGTAATAATGTTGTGTTGTGAAATTTCCATAAAGTAAACTTTCTCAAATCACAGCAGACATTTAAAATAACTTAAATTATATCTACAGGACACTAGCATGTTCTCTGCGTGTGCTTTTTTTTCAGGTTACATGCTATGTACCATTATTCATCAAGAGTCCCTTGCACCAGAATGTCATCCTGTCTTCACAGGAGTGTTTTGCTACACCATTTTACATATGCATAAACATGCCCAGCAGGATTCTTCTATGTGTTGTGCAGATTTGTAGGAAAATATCTGCTAGTGGTGTACAGACAACTTACATATCACTAAGCACCTACTTATGTCAGCTTTGCAGTCTAGTTCTCCTTTCCAGAAACAGTTGACTAGGATTAGGATGTAGACAGCATAGCAACTAGAGTTTTCCTAGTAAAAAATAAAATACAAATGAAACAAATGGTGATTAACTTTTGGAGTATGGTTAGAATGAAAGAAAAGGCTAGTACAGTAGTGCACAAAAATAGTGAAAGACCACTACAGTATGCAGAAGTACTATATGAAGACAGCAGTGTGTCACTTATTTTACAAAGTTGCTCAGATGTTTCCTACTTATTCTGTTCCAGCAGACCACTAAGTTGACTGTAACATGTCCACCTGATCCACAAAGCCACCTTCTAATATACATAGTCTTTCTTTATACTGCCTAGATAGGCTGCATTGTTTATACCTTAAACACTTCTGATGGTAGGCTGTTTTCATGAAACTTAGCAAACATTCACTATAGCAAAATTTCCTTGCATTTCTTAATCCTTTTCATTGCTCACTGCTCCTTCTCAGCCTTGTTATATCACTTGTAATGTGTAATAAATGTCTCTCTTACTAATATCAGTCTCTAACAGTTGACACAGTAACTTCCATTTTACGGTATTTTTTTTAAAAACTGAACACTCTGATATTTATTGATTGTATAATTATCCACTTAGTCCAGGTTATGGTCGCAGGGAGTTGGAGCTTGTCCCAGCAGTCAGTGGGCATAATGCAGAGAAATTAATCCTGAATATGTTGCCAGACTGCTGCAAATACTGCATAGGGATAACAATATGTTTACCTTTTGCTTCAGTAGCTGCAGCAAAAAGCTGTCAAGAGCAAACCTTATTAGCATTGCCTTAAATGGTTTGCTGTAGACAACTATATAGGCAGTGATTCTGAAAAATGCTGCTATTTTGAATGGTATAATTGACCACAGAACAGTGCAGCTTAAGATAATTTTTGGTCCTGAACTCCCATGCTGATATCAAAATTTTCCCCTTATAACTTTTATTTTTTTTTTTTAAGAAAAATTTATGATAGATGTGGGGGAGATAAGATTTTTGAATACCTCTGTGTGTTCCCTGTTTCCTCATAGGTTTAGGTTTTGGTGTGCAATAGGCACAGTGCTGATCTTTATACACATGACTCTCATGCTGTTATCTGCTATTGTGTTGTCTGCATTAACACTGTCCAGCCTGGTTATGTACACTACTCAGATATCCTCTTGTTCCCTTCCCTGAGGTGAATGAGCTAGCACTGGTCACTCACTTATCCTGGCTGGCACCTCCAGCTTCAAACTGACGGGACCTGGATCACTGCCCCAATGGTCAGGGTTAAAGCACTAAATGTAGACTGCAATTGCTTCTCCAATCACACAACGAAATAAGAAGAGCAAAGGTGTCAAGAGTTGTAGTTATTTTATCAAATGATGTTACTTGCCTTTTGTCCTTAGTACATTGTCATGATTGGCCAGCATTTGTTTGGCTTATGTTAGCTGAAGGTGCACCTCAGTTACCTTTAACATACCAGATGGCTGCAGACAGTACTATGCAGATGTCTGATAGCATTTTTACATGGAGCTAAAATGGTGGTAAATGTTTGATTCACTGCAGTCCCATTATTTGTTCTGTATTGCAAAGGACAAAAGACTGGTGCCACCTGTCAGAATTTGGTGCTTATCAACATTTATTTTACCTTCACTCTGGATGGTTCTTTGTCCTTTTTACCCAAATACTAAACACTTAATTCTATGCCTTTGGCACTAAGGGCACTATGATTGTTGCACCATGCTTTCCTAGTGAAATGGCAGATTATATTTAATATATTTTGCTGCTAAAGCAGCATTAGACTGACAGCATAACACTGGAATAACCTGTGTGACCTTTAATGTGTTAGATCATAAGGGTGGTTTTCTTTTACTTTATACACAGAATGGTGTATGTATGTGTGTAAAAATATATATTTTTTCTCTCTTATTTCACTTTTAGAAATTTAGTTGTGAGGGTCATTTACAAAATATTGAAAAAGTCGAAAAATTGTGAGTCAGCAGATGTTACATTGAACTGTGTTTTGCCAAAAATACTGTACTCCAACACCAAGTTAAATATTACCTACCCCAAAAGTGTACCTTCTCAAGCTAGGCTGTATTTCCACAGTTAAGGGAAAATTTGTTGTTTTAGAGCCTCAGCAAAACATATTCAGTTATTCTAGTTTCTTTTAAGCACCTTTATTTTAATTTAAGACATTGGCACATGTATGTTCACATAAAAGAAAACAAATCCATATTAACATTGTACAGTACATATGTTTTCTTTCTTTATAACAACTGTTCACTGTAACATTACATAAACTTGCTCAATTCCTGCCTTCCCCTAAACCTCACTCTTCCTCTATTACATTATTCAGCACATGTGGTTCCCACAAATTCCATTTATTCTGGACTTTGTTGCTTACTTGGAAGCCATACATATGTCCTCCAGTTATTCCTTTGTAAATTGCTTTTTCAGTTTTTCTTTTCCCATTCTTTTCTAACTTCCTTACTTAATTCCATTAGTTATCATGCAGTGTTTTATATGCCACACTAATTATATTTTTTTTAACAGCAGCTTCTGTTCTAGACTGTACTAAAAACTCTACCATAGCTGGTCTTTCATATAGGACTCCTGTATCCTTTTCTCTTTGCCTATACTCTGATATCGAACCCTGGTAGAGAGGGCAATCTCTAACCTACAGTCCAAACTTTTGCTTGGCCTCATCCCACTCTATTACTTTTCCCTCTAGTTTGCTTTTAATACCTTGATTCCTTTGCCAGTTTTCACCAGTAAATTCCAGCCCTTCCTTCCATTCTTGCAATCATATCTATTGGCAAAATCTCATTTCTCCATTCCCATGTTAAGTTGGTTCTTTGAAGAATAATATACTCTATTGTTGTTATTCTGCTCAAGGATATGCATCCAGAGTCCTACTGTCTCTATTTCTTGAACCACTCCTTTCACTTTATCCATTGTTCCTTTCTACTTTTATTTATAACCTTCTGATTTGTGTTATGTATTTAGTTTTGGTAATGTTTGATGATCTAGATGTGATATAACCTGAAACAACTGTTTTAGTTGTAATAAAAGTTAACAAAGGGTGATGTGCTTTAAAATGTTTTTGAATTTAACAGGTTTACCATTAACTGTAGCGCTTCTCTCTGTCTCTATTTAGGGTACTTTATTTAGTGTGGAAACAGAAGAAGAGGAACAGCAAGGGATCATTGCAGAAGACAGTAATGATATCTATATACTGACCAGTGAAAACTCAGGACAGTTGAGTCCACCTGAATTGTTATCAGGGACCTCTTCCTGGCAAGCAGAAAGTTTACCTGTCTCCCTTTCAGCTAGTCAGAGTTGGCACACTGAAAGCCTACCTGTCTCTCTTGGACCTGAGTCGTGGCAGCAAGTAGTCATGGATCGTGAAGAGGTGAAGAGTGAAGACAGCAATGAAGGAGGGGAAGAGAGAAGTGAAAACAACTCCTCAAATTCAGACATTGTTCATGTGGAAAAAGAAGAAATAACTGAGGAGGAAGTGGCAGAAGAAGCTCCAGGCATGGAGGAACAGGAAATGTCAATTAGCAGCATTTCTATCACCGAGGAACTGACTGCAACAGTTCTGCCAGTACAACAGAGCCAGGCAACTACTGAGGATTTGAAGGCAGAAGGACCAAGTCCTATACCTTCTGTCATGCCCAAAACTCTTCCAGAGGAGCAACTAGGAATGTCACTTCAGGAGCAAGTGAAAGCTATTAAAATTGAGGAACCTGTGGTATCTACATTTAGCACACCCATGGTTCCAGCACTAAGTGCGAAACGTGAAGTGAAGAAACTACGAGACGTATTTCCAGAACCTCCAGAGATCTTACTAACTGAAGCTAGGGAAAAGATATGTGAAAAGGCTTATGAGCAAGAGTCAGGCATACCAACAGAGTCAAAGGACGTTACCCCTGCAGAAAGGAAGGGCACTGTACCTGCAGAGGGGAAGGACTTCAGCTGTACAAAAGAGGAGAAGCCAGAATTCTCCAAAGAAGAAAAGTCGGTTTTATTTTATGGTGGAGCAGCTGTTGTAGCTATGCTAGCCATTGTAGTGGGTATTGTTGTAGTTCTGAGGAGAAAGTAGTACAGCTGTTTAATGCCAGTTTTAAAAGAGGTACAGGTTATGTATGCAGGGGTGTTACCATAAATTTATCTGTAGACCAAGCATCACTGCTTTCACTCCCTCCCAAGTTAAATGCCCTTTGTTATGTGGCACATGACCTAAGTATGTAATTACCACATACATTAAATTTGTATATTTGAACACCTTAATTGAAAGATTAACCATTAAGCATAATGAGCTGCTCCAGTAATCCTGCTGTGATTCCCCTCCACCTCCATTTGCCTGCTGTACAACTATGAGCAAGTCGCTTAACCAGACTGTGCCCCCTCCCAAAAGGGACACTGTCCAGCAGGCCTACACACTTAAATAACTACAGTTAAAAACAATAGAAATATAGAAATAAATGTACATCACTGTAGACCCATTAACTTCTTTGATGGCTTACTTGTAAACTTTAATTATACATTTGAAAATTGAGCATTTAGTTGATCAGATGTTGCATTATCCCCTCAGAAAATTAGTTGAACACTATGGCTTATATGATGTATGCCTGGTTATGTCCCTGCAAATATGTATAGCATTTTTTTTCCTGTTGTGATTCAAGAAAGAGAAATAGTTAATGATACTAAGAAATGTACCATCTTTACTAGCTGACTGAGTGATAGTTGGTCTGGAGCAGCTAAGACGTAAGTTAAGGTGGTTTGAAAGAGAATTAATGAATGGCAGTGATTGTCCTCTTGAAAATACAGACATCACTGAAATCTTAAAAAAAAAAGCTCAACAAACATGTTATAGTATTCAGACGTGTAGCATATATTATATGACAGCCTAAAAAACAGGCTGCTGCTGTGTGGCATAAATACTTTTAAGAAATACTGACTGGGCTGGTGGCTGAGGCAATGCATTTTTCCTTAGTAACCTTGTAATATTAATGTCTGTACAGAAGTGATTTGCTTTTCCATGACCACCATTGTTTATTAAATTACTATACATTACAGAGATGCTGGCTGAGAGGTGTGATTCTGGGGAGAGGTGCTACAGTGTACTGTAACTGAAGTATTTTTCCATGTCAGACTGTTCCCCCTACCCCATGTTAGAGATTGATGAAAAAATGTTTTATAGCATCTTTTGTCAGTCAGGTGACAATAAAATATATCAATTTTTTCTTCCTTTTATTTGCTGAATCATTAAGTTGGCCTTATTGTATATTGTTTGCATATTTTTTTAAATAATTTGCTGCTCTGAACTTTTGATGATTTAGTATATGCCCCTATCTAGTGTCCAGAAACTTGCTGAAACTAACTAGTGAAAACATAGCACATAGATGTTTTGAAAGTCAAATCAGAGACTTAGTGACAAACACAGTTAATATGGGCTGTATGTGAGTATTTGTTAGTCATCAGTAAGTTTTTAATGGCCACTGGGCCATTAGTTAGCATTATTTTTTCAGCTTCTCTCTCTCTTTTTTTTTTTTTTTTTTGTCTAGCAAGGATGACAGAAGGTCGTTTATCTCTCCTAGTTTACTCAAGTAATACTTGTAACTGATACTGTAGTATGCAGTTGACCTTAAGACAGGGGGTGTGCAATGTTCTTTTGATAGAATTTGTCAAAACTGAATGTTGAATTACGGCTTCTTTTTAGTCTGCGGTAATTTCAAGAGGTTAAATCAAAGAAAGAGATGGGTAAATATTTTTCTTTTATATATATATGTGTATATATATATATATATATATATATATGTGTGTGTATATATATATATATATATATATATATATATATATATATATATTTGTGTGTGTGTGTATATATACATATATATATATATATATATATATATATATATATATATATATATATATATATATATATACACATATATGGGTTCCCTACGTTAGAACTAAAGCTCGGAAGATCGACACTGACATCACCGACGCCAGAAGACCGACAGAGCAGTTAACCAACAACTCAGAATCCTGACAGCGAAAACACCAACATGGGAAACATGTGAGCGCGACTAGGTAAGTGTGCGATAGTGAGGGATTTAAGGTTAGGTTGCGTGTAAGGTATGTGTGCGATAGTGAGGGAGTTAGGGTGCAGGTAAGGTAAGTGTGCGATAGTGAGGGACTTGAGGGTTAGGGTGCGGGTAAGGTAGATGTGCGATAGTGAGGGACTTGAGGGTTAGGGGCGGATTAAGTGAGTTAGGGTGCGGGTAAGTTAAGTGTACGATAGTGACGGACCTTAGGGTTAAAGTTTGGGTTAAGATTTTGTAGGATTTTAGGTTGTTGATGTGCTTTTGTTGTGTGTGTGTGTTGTGCGGAACAGCGAACGTTTTGTTTTCTTAACTGTCGGTATTGTGGTTTGTTGGGCATGTGAACTTTCGTGTTTTTGCGGTTTCGTTCTTGTGGTGTCGGTGTTGTGGACTGTCTAGGTCTAACATAGTAGACCCATATATATATATATATATATATATATATATATATATATATATATATATATATATATATATAAAATGCAAACATATTCAGTAGAATACCACTGTTCAAAAAAGTTACACTAGGAAAATGGCAACATTTCAAACAAAAATTAAAAAATACTTTACCAGTACAGACAGTTCATCTCCTTCTTTTCTGATGAATTCAGTGGTACTCCTACACTGTGTCTTTTCATGTTTGGCATGTTAAAATCAGAACCATTGAACTTTTGGGCAGTATATCCACAGATAGAATATATTTATGAAATGCTTATAGTGTCAGATTCCAGTTTCAGGCACAAGCCAGGTAATACAAGAAACCTTGTAGCTGCAAGCTATTTCTAAGCCTGCTATCTGGAAAGTGTTCTCCAGTTTTTTTTTTTTTTAAACTTTTTTTAAACAAGAAACACCTTTATTAAATTATCACTTGTGACGTAAGCAGTCATACATTTATATAAATGAAAACAAACCATATTGACATATTTTTAGTTGCAAACATTATACATCACTTATAATCTATCCAGTCATTGTCAATCAATCATTGCATAGCACATTCAAATCCTGCCTTCTTTTAAACCTCTTGCCTCCTCCAAATGTTAATTTGCATTTATTGTTCCCATAATTCCCTTTTTCATGTAATTTGCTCCTATCCCTTTTTAGAAATTGTTCTTGAAACAATAGCTCTAATCCATTCAGTGCCATCTAATCACTTATGAATATTTAGCCATGAAGCATCCCAGACTATAGGAAAATATGTTACTGCACAACTTAAACCGTCTTCTGCCAGTGACAATTCTAGAAGTTAAAGTTACAGACTTGCTTCATAAGGACCTCCTCTTTCATGTTTTATCGAGGCTGGGTTTTAAAACCACCGTGTTAAAATATGTTTAAAAAGAAAAGTGCAAGGTTGTTCTGAGAGCTTAGAACTCCTCTGAATTACATCACGACTCCAATCAAGAAAGACAAATTTGACTTGTGTATCAGAGTATAAATTATTGCTGAAATTAGATTTTTATTTTTAATTGGCTAACGTTTGTAAAGAATGTCCCACTATATGTTAAAATCCACAAACCAATGCTTGGCTGTGTGACATAGAGCAGCTCTTCTTAAATTGTGTTCAGCAAAATGTTTGGTGGAGTTCCACGTATTGTGGCCAGTACAGAAGAGGAGCTCTACAGGTTTTTTTAATGTTATTTTTTAACTCAAAAAAGTAAAATAAAATACAGTAATGGCCACGGAGGTCCTTTTGAAAACAAACACAGCTGCAGCACCATAGGGGGAGTTTGTTTGGTGAAGTGCACTGACATTGGCAAGGTTAGTACACTTAACCAATCAATTCACAATGAAGGGATGGTCGGTAGGCAAGTATGGATCATATGTCTGAACTGTATTGCTTTTACTGGTGTTGTAGGAGTTATGATCCTGACTCTCTACATGTCTTGCAACTTTGCTTAATAATTCTATCTAAAGCCAAAAATAATGGGGTAAAAGGCCCCAAATTAGGAATATTTTTATTACATTAATACAGCAGCAGCATTTTTTTACTTAAAAAAAAAAACAAAGAAATGAACTGTTTACAGTGCCTTATGCCAGGGAAGCATACCTTTCAACTACTTGATGGCACTCATTATTTCTGACTTGGAGCCTCTAAAAGCCCCCTTTCATGAATGTTCAATTTAACCCCACTTTCCACAGTCTTAAAAAAGTATCCAGCATCTGCAAGTGCAGCTGATAAAATAAACTGCTTAACTTTACTCTGCTTGGCTGTTTCATTCAGCCTGGTGTTGTTTCCCCCTTTCTATAGCTCTTGGCTGCTGCTATGATAACACAACTTGATTGGCGATCAGGAGCTCAGCTGACTAATGAACTGAGCAAGTGTGAATTGAGTTAGGATGGTATAGTCTATTAACCTGTTTTATTTAAACTCTGCAGGCTAGAAGTAAAAAGGCAACAATTCTGGTTTGATTCTTTCTTAATTTTTTTTTTTGGGGGGGGGGTTCATTTTAAGAGTGCTACCATCTGTGTTAAAACCTGAATGTGTTATTCTGCTGTGCATGTTCTGATCTGCTTTAGCTAAGAAACTGAGGTGAATCTGATATTGTCTCTTCCATCCTTTCTCAACAGATGGGTTATTGGATCTGTCTAGGATCCAACTTCGGCCACTTTGACATTAAATCAAGGCTAAGGCTCTTACTCTTACCCATAGTCCCCTGTATTTAGTAAGTTACCTCAGATCTCTTTTGCCACTCATTTGCATTGGACATGATGTCTTGTGCTCAGACTGGTTTTAGATAAATGCATATTTTTATTATTGATATTTTGGGATTTTTTTCTCTCACGATAGTTATATATTGTTGTTGTTGTTATTACCCATTTACCTCCCCTTTCCTTTAGTGCACAAAAAAAAGAAGTTAGTTTCTTGCCATAACGTTCCATTTGAGTTGTTCATCTCGCCTTTGTTCTTACACGTGGTTCGGAGCCAATCCATCGGCTCTGAGTCAGCTGCTTTCCAAGCTCAAGATCTTTGAGTAGCTCGAGGCACAGTCCCTATCCCATGATGCTCTCTGACTAACCTCAGCTCTAGTTTGCTGAACCTAGCAAGAAAGAATACAACTAAACATACCAGTATGCAAAATATATACACATGTATACACATATTTACAATTAGCTAAGAGATACTCTGGCTGGGGTGAAGGACACTAGTCAGACCAACCAGACCATCAGTCATACCCGTTCTTCAAGAACCTGGAGGGGGAAGGTGGGTGGGAGTGTAAGAACAAAGGCGAGATGAACAACTCACATGGAACGTTATGGTAAGAACATAACTTCTTTATGTGAAGTTGTTCAATCTCAACGTTTGTTCTTACATGTGGGTAGCATCCCAAGCACCCTAATTCTGGGTGGCTCACGGAAGTACATTCCTGAGAACAGTGGAACCAAAGGAAGCCCTGTCCCTGGAGGCTCTGTCCACTTTGTAGTGAGTGATAAACGTATGAGGTTTGGACCAAGTAATAGCTGCACAAATGGTGTCCAAAGGCAAATGGGCTGCATGAGCCAGAGATGTAGAGACAGCCCTGGTAGAATGAGCTTTCACGTCAAGTTCTAAGAGTTGGTTGGCTAAAGAATATATAAATTTTATACAATCAGATAACCATTTAGACAATGTAACTTTAGATACAGGAAACCCCTTATTGTCCGCATGGGAAACAAAGAGCTGATCCAATTTCCTAAATTCCTTTGTTCTGTCCAAATAAAACATCAGTTGTCTGTGAACATCAGGCTTATGTAACATGTATTCCAATTTAAAGAATAAAAAATGGTTCACTAGTAAAATGAGTGTCACGTCCCAACAGTAGTTAATCAGCAAAGTCGATCGTCGAGTTCGTCAGAACAATTACCCATTTCAAATTATTCATTTAAATATATTCTGTCTTCCAATCAAAATTCAGGACTTCATTAATTAATTAAACCACATGATTACATGTTAAAAAGCTAGCATCTAAAATGTATCTAACTCATAAATTACGCTAAAAACAAACATCATAAATATACTTCCTTAACAAACACCAATATTGCTAAAAAAATACCTTATTGAAGGATATATAATACATATAGTTACTACATATGTATAATACATAAAAATTGTAAAAAGCTTAAGATGTCAGTACTTGTGTATATCTAGTGAGAGGTTGTTGTGACTGCGTATTGTGTATAAAATATTGCAATCTATTAAAATGTAAATAGTATGTAGCAAATAATGTAAAAAATGAGTTCTATAAACATTCTGAACAAATAGTATTAAAACTATACATATCAGTATGAAAGTGCTGCTTAATAAATTATACCTGTAATAAGGGTTTAGTGGGGATACATTCATTTAATCCTGGGGGGTTGGCTGCATTTAATAAAATTTTCCACTTAACTTCTTTCTCTCCCAGTTTAGCTTTGATGTTTCCCCCTCTTAAACTAATCATAACACAGTCTGGAATGGCAAACCTGAAGGAGTCACAACTACTACTACATTCCAAATGACTGTATAAGGCATTATTCTTGTCCTTTTTTTATACAGTACAGATGGTCATATGTACGGTTCCTGAGCCTTCTATCAGTTTTTCCTACATAGAAACTAAGACAATTGGTAGACTTACCTAAATATATAACGTGTTGTTATATGAAATTTCTTCTATCAATCAAATTAATATAGCCCATAGAAGGATAGATTTATACTTGGAAGAATTTTTACTAGATAATTGTATAGATATAGATATTTACAAGTTTTTGAAAATGGAACACCCCATGTTAGCCACAATTGTTGGAATACCCAAAATACATAAAAATGTGGGAAATCCCCCTTTTCGTCCCATAATTTCATAGAGCAAAAGTAAGACCCTCCCATTTGGAAAGGCTATTGACAGATGGTTGAAATCTATGTACCAAGGAGTTACACATATAGTCAAAGACTCTTGGGATTTTCTAAGTAGAATTAAAACTGATTTATGAAAGGACAATTCAGTATTCTTAACCATAGACGTCATTGATTTATTCTCTTGTATACCCAAGGATGATGGTATCAGGAGATTTACTAATAGTATCCAAAAACACACTCATTTGGACTGGGACAGAATTGACTTAATACAGTAATTTATGAATATTGTACTGGACAATAATTACATCTGTTTTGAAGGAGAGTACTACAAACAAATACATGGCGTTGCCATGGGGGCAGCCTGTGCCCCCATATACACCAATCTAGTATTACTAGACTGGGAGGAAGACTACATCATTGATACCCACTGGTCCGATTCCATAGATTATGTTCAGTTTTTGGATGACATTCATTCTGTGGAATGGTCCAGTGGAGCTTATCAACCAGTTTGTAGACTATCTCAACAGTACCAGTACGTATCTAAAATTCACTTTTAATTACAACAGGAAAGGTATTGACTGTTTGGACACCTATATTTATAGTGATGGTCATAGTTTCCAGTCCAAAATCTTTCGTAAGGACACATTTTGTAATTCATATTTGGAATGTACTAGTAATCATCCACACTCCCAGAAGAGAAGTATTCTGAAAGGACAATGTATCAGAGCAGCACGGATGACCTCTGTATATTCCGAAATGGTAGCTGAAATCATCAATATTGGGGAAATGTTTAGTAAGAGAGGATATTCAGACAACGTAATACAGGACATTTCCAATTATGTTAAAAGAGAATGGGGGAAGAAACACATGCCACTAATGGGTAGTGACACTATCACCTATAATCACAATATTAAGGAGAAAGATCCTGATAAAATGAAGGGATACAATCAAGCCTGTATATTAGAATAAAATCCAACTGTGGTGGAAGTAAAACAAATTATTCATAACCATTGGAATATCCTAAGGAGTTCATAACAAGTTAGGAGATGTACCCTGTTTTGTATACAAGACCGGAGCTAACTTAAAAAGAATGATAGAAACGAGAACAACATACAAAGGTAATAAATCTAATGATATGAAGGATGGTACCAGTAGATGTGGACATTGTAATCAATGATGTTCTTCGTCTCACATTGCTGCAGTCATAACCTGTGGGTAGTCCGCTGTCCTCGGTCGGCCCGAATACCAAAGAGTTAGGCTGGCGTCGGTCATGGTCACCCGGAGCTGACGTCAGTACGTAGTAGTACTTAAGCGCATGACCGACGCCATATCCTCAGTCTTTCTTGCCGCGTGGTCCGAAGCAGAAGCAGCGTTTGCAAGTGCCGTTCGGCGTTCTGAAATTTTCAATTATCGAGTTTCAGACCGAAGACCAAGTTGGGCTAAGTACCCCGTTGGGGAAAATTTTTGTCTTTTCTTGCCTCAGTTAATCCGGATGTCAGAAAAAGTTAATAATTGTATTTCTTGTGGGAAACAGATACCTCATAGGGACTATCATTCTCTCTGTATTCCTTGCTTGGGGCCTGAACACGACGTAGTCGGGTGTTGCTTTTAAGCGCACCATTAAACTAAGATTAGACTGTGCCAGGCTTGTTTTCGGTAAGCGGTGTAACTACAACATGCCGTCGGATCCTCCGACACCCGCTACCACTAAAAAACGTAAAGATAAATCTTTAAGGTCTAAACCGGATGAGTCCGTTGCGGACGCCGGTTCTATGGAACCTCCGGTTGAATCTGTGGATCCGGCCGAGGTTTCGGCTGAATCCCAGGGGGAACCTTTACTTTTGCAGGAGTTGGCCTCTCAGGAGTTAGGCCAGGCCGAGGGTGCTTCTCAGGTATCTGTAGTTCCATCCTTACAAAAGGTTATTAGGCCTTCTACCTCAGTGGCTAAAGGCCATGCTAAGGCTAAACCTGGTCTTACTGGTACTGGCCATAGCCCTAGTTCTTCAGCTTCTGTTCCTAAAAAACATATGTTGAAAATGGCAGAGGATTTGATTACTTTGATCAGGGGATCTATGCCCCCCCCCCAGAGAGGAGGCCTAGGGTGGAGACAGATTTAGAGGGAATGGAGCATTCTTCAGACTACTCTGAGTCCTCAGCTGAGGATATTCAGGATTACCCTCCCTATTCAGATTCGGATGCAGAGGATTCCTGTCCTTCTGCTTCTCCTCCAGAGGATTTTTCCTTTTCTGAAACTTTACATTCCATGAGGGAACATTTCAAGTGGGAAGGTCAGGATTTTTCAGATTCTCGAAAAAGGCTTAGGGAATTTTTGTTTTTACCACAACATAGGCCTTTGGCTATTCCCCCTGTCTTAGATGTTGTTCAGGATGTTTTTTCTGAAGCTTCACTTAATCCTGATTCTTTACCCCATGCCCCTGTCAAGCCAGACAGATATTACAGAGTTCCAGAAGCACATAAATACTTGTATAAGAGTCCTAGGGCTGACCCGGAAACTATTATTCAAGGGCCGAAGGGTGTCAGGGCTTCTGTGGTTAAGAATCCAATTCCTTTGGATAAAGATTCTAGAGCGTTGGATAGGTGGGGGAAAAAAGTGTACACCTCTTCTACGTTAGCTATGAGGGCTTTAAATTGCCAGTTTCATATGCTGAAGTATCAGAACTTTTTGTTAGGCCAATTGAAATCTAAGGTGGATGCTTTATCTGAGGGTATAGAGTGTAAGGAATTGCAGGAGTTGGTTCATGCTTCAGATCAAGTTGGGAAACATTCTTTGCAGTGTGGTTTCGATGCTCTTCAGGCTTCATCCAGGGTGGCTGCTACTGGTTCAGTTATTCGTAGACATGCCTGGCTTAAGGATCAAAGTTTGTCAGAGCATGTTAAAGCTCGGATTTTGGATGCTCCGCTTCAATCTGAAGTTCTTTTTGGTTCTCCTGTGGAGTCAGTTTTGAAAAAGATGGAAGATGAAGCTAGGTCTATGCAGACGGTCAAGGATTTTTTGCAGGTGCAGCCCCCTAAGTTTAGCAGGAATTGGCCTGCTAGAGGATGGTCCTACCCTTCTTCGGATTTTCAGTCTAAGGGCAGGTCTAGACGTGGTAGAGGCAGGGCTCACGCTCAGGGTTCTTTCAGACCTAGGACTTGGAGTTCTCCTGCACAGTCTTCTGGTGAGGGCAGGGGTCAGCCTTTTCGTAAACAGACCCAATGACCTGTATCTTCAGCTGCCAGATCCTTCTTTTCTGGCAGCTCCTCTAGGAGGAAAGTTGGCACTTTTCAAACAAAACTGGCATTTGGTCACCCAGGACAAATGGGTGTTGGAAATAATAAATCAAGGTTACAAGTTTTACTTTCACACTTTTCCTCCTTTCAAAGGCATGCCGGATGTGCCTCCTCAGCAAAGGCGGGAGGCTCAGCAGCAAATTTCTTTGCTTTTACAGATGGGAGCTATCCAGGTGGTACCTCCGTCAGAAGTAGGCCTAGGGTTTTATTCCCGTCTATTCCTAGTGCCAAAGAAAGGAAACACTTGGAGGCCAATTCTGGATTTGTCCATTCTCAATACCTACCTAGACATTCCAAAGTTCAAGATGTTAACATTACAACAACTTCTGCCTATGCTAGGCAAAGATCACTGGATGGTAACCCTGGATCTCAAAGAGGCCTATCTTCACATTCCTATCAGGCCCAGCTGCAGGAGATTCCTGTGATTTCGGCTGGTACTTCTCATTATCAGTTCTCTGCATTGCCCTTTGGTTTATCTACTGCCCAGGGTGTTCACAAAGTTCTGGCTCCTGTAATAGCTTTCTTCAGACAGAGGGGAATACAAATTTATCCTTATCTGGACGATTGCCTGATTCTTGCTCAAGACAAAGACAAGTTACTTCAACATCTGCAGTATGTAATGGCAGTTTTAAGGTGCCTAGGGTATTCTGTGAACGAAATAAAGTCCAGTCTAGTACCCTCTCAGAACATGTGCTTTCTGGGTGTGAGACTGAATACAGCTTCTCAGATGGCTTTTCTGACCCCGGACAAACAAAGAACTCTTCACCTATACTTCCAGCAGTTATCAGTACTGTCCAGGCTGACTGCAAGGACAGTCCTTCAAGCCTTGGGGTTCATGGCATCTTGCATTCTAGTACTTCCCAATGCCAAACTGCATATGAGGAAGCTACAATGGTATCTCAAAACTGTATGGACTCAACACTGCCACGATTTGGACACTGTCATTCGGATAATACCTTGCATCCAGAAGGAATTCTTGTGGTGGGCGCAGGAATGTCACCTAAACAAGGGACTCTCTGTGACCCGACCAGAGGCGAGTCAGATCATAACGATGGATGCCTCGGACTTGGCTTGGGGAGCACACTTCAATGGGAAATGGATTCAAGACACATAGCCTCCCAGACTACAACATTTGCATATCAACATGAAGGAGATGTTAGCAGTCCAATTTGCCCTGATGGCCTTCAAGGACCTACTTCAACCAGGACAGGTGTTGATTCGAACAGACAACACAACAGTCATGTGGTACATCAACAAGCAGGGGGGAACTCATTCTTACCCTCTTTGCAGACAAGCAATGATATTGTGGGAGACTGCTCTGAGTTTGCACATCACTCTTCAAGCACAGTTTCTGCCAGGAGCACAGAACTCCCTAGCAGATGTATTGAGCAGACAAATTGTGGACCCCCACGAGTGGAAATTGGATCCTCAGGTATTCCAACAGTTGACAGTGGCTTGGGGAACTCCAGACATAGATCTGTTCGCTTCTCCACTAAATTTCCAACTACCAAAGTTTTGCACAAAGATGTTTCACCCAAAAGCTTGGAAAGTGGATGCTCTATCTTTCAGTTGGAACAACCTTCACGTCTATGCTTTCCCTCCTCTGCCTCTCCTTCCCAAGGTACTCTTGAAAGTCAGGCGGGACAAGCCTTGCATGATTCTAATAGCACCAGATTGGCCACGTCAGCACTGGTATCCTCTGCTGAGGAGTTTAATTCAGGAGCCTCCTTGGCCTTTGCCACAGATTCCTCACTTGTTGTCCCAGTCAAGCAATCATTTGCTCAATGTCAGGGTGCAGTCTCTGCATCTAACAGCCTCGCGTATTCTGTTTTAGAGCCTGTGGGGTCTCAGCTTCCTCAACAGGTTTTAGATGTCATTTTGGAAGCCAGGCAGCCCAGTACTAGAAAAGTTTATGCTGATAAATGGAGGAGATTTTTTCTTTGGAGCACAGCAAAGGGCTTTGATGTTTCAGAACCTAATTTGAGTTTTGCACTACAGTATCTTACTGAATTACTGGACAAGGGTTTGTCATTTTCCTCTGTGAAGGTTCATGCTGCAGCCATTTCTGCTCACTATGATTGTGACCCTCCTTTATTTTCTCATCCTTTGTTTAAGCAATTTCTTAGAGGGGCAAAAAATATAAGACCCCCACATAGAGCTCCTACTCCTTCCTGGGATCTCAATTTTGTGTTGGAGAAGCTTACTTTACCTCCTTTCGAACCTGCAGCTACGTCTGAGCTAAAGTTTTTGTCTTGGAAAACTGCTTTTTTGTTGGCCATTACCTCTGCTAGGAGGGTCTCTGAATTGCAGGCACTCATGGCAGTTGAACCTTTCCTGGTATTCCATAAGGATAGGGTGTCTTTACTAACCCTACTTTTATGCCTAAAGTGATTTCTAATGTGGCCTTGAACCAGTCTATTCATTTGCCTACTTTTTATGCTGATCCCCAAAATAAGGGGGAAAAAGTTTTGCATTCTTTGGACATTCACAGGCAGCTACGTTATTATTTGAGCAGAACTAAAGAGTTCAGGCAGACTCAACAGTTATTTATTTCTTTTGCTCTGGCTTCTCAAGGGAAAGCTGTTTCAAAGCAAACTATTTCTAAGTGGATTGGTCATTGTATTGCTTTTTGTTATTCTCATCATGGGAAGAATGTTCCTGCTGGGATCAGACCTCATTCCACTAGGGCTACTGCCACATCTACTGCCTTTTTGAGGGGGGTAGCTACTAAGGATATTTTGGAGGCAGCTACTTGGAGTTCAGTACACACTTTTACTAAGCATTACCATCTCCCTTTTTATTCCAAGTCTAGGGCTGGGTTTGCCACTGCAGTTTTACAGGGCATGTTAGCAGCTCCTAATGCTTTTTAGTTTGTCAGCCTCCCTTTTCCTTTGCTTTGGGATTCTACCCACAGGTTATGACTGCAGCAATGTGAGACGAAGAACATAGTACAGTTTTGTACCTACCATAAATGTAGATGTTCGAGGATCCACATTGCTGCAGTCCTATTTTCCCTCCCACCTTCCCCTCTATAGTTTGGGGTTGCTGTTTTTTCCTTTGGGATAATTGTTATTTTCTCACTTGGGGTTGTTGGGTATTTACTATTTTGGCTCTGGCCTTTCCTTTTTAAGGCCTTCTGACATCTGGGGCAAGAAAGACTGAGGATATGGCGTCGGTCATGCGCTTAAGTACTACTACGTACTGATGTCAGCTCTGGGCGACCATGACCGACGCCAGCCTAACTCTTTGGTATTCGGGCCGACCGAGGACAGCGGACTACCCACAGGTTATGACTGCAGCAATGTGGATCCTCGAACATCTACATTTATGGTAGGTACAAAACTGTACTTTATACTATTCTGGAAGAAAAAACTATTTGTGGGAAATCCCAACAAAACCAGAATAAGATTTAAGAAGGGGAATTGTCAAACCCAACACATGATATATTTAGGTAAGTGTACCAAGTGTCCTAGTTTCTATGTAGGAAAAACTGATAGAAGGCTCAGGAACCGTATATATGACCATCTGTACTGTATAAAAAAGAGGGACAAGACTAATGCCTTATACAGGCATTTGGAATCTAGTAGTAGTTGTGATTCCTTCAGGTTTGCCATTCTAGACTGTGTTATGACTAGTTTAAGAGGGGGAAACATCAAAGCTAAACTGGGGGAGAAAGAAGTTAAGTGGAAAATTTTAGTAAATGCAGCCAACCCCCCAGGATTAAATGAATGTATCCCCACTAAATCCTTATTACAGGTATAATTTATTAAGCAGAACTTTCATATCGATATGTATAGTTTTAATACTATTTGTTCGGAATGTTTATAGAACTCATTTTACATTATTTGCTACATACTATTTACATTTTAATAGATTGCAATATTTTATACACAATACCCAGTCACAACAGCCTCCAACTAGATATACACAAGTACTGACATCTTGAGCTTTTTACAAATTTTATGTATTATACATATGTAGTAACTATTATATGTATTATATATCCTTCAATAAGGTATTTTTTAGCAATATTGGTGTTTGTTAAGGAAGTATATTTATGATGTTTGTTTTTAACATAATTTATGAGTTAGACACATTTTAGATGCTAGCTTTTTAACATGTAATCATGTGGTTTAATTAATTAATGAAGTCCTGAATTTTGATTGGAAGACAGAATATATTTAAATGAATAATTTGAAATGGGTAATTCTTCTGATGAAATCTACGATCGGTAGATGAAAGCGCTTAACTTTGAATAAACTAACTACTGTTGGGACGTGACGCTCATTTTACCAGTGAACCATTTATTATTCTTTGTTTGGTGACTAGTCGGGGTTCACTGATCTACTTTATTTGTATTCCAATTTATTAGAATGGTGTTTGAAAAAAGTGGGAAGCTCAATAGACTGGTTCAAATTAGCCTCGGAGCAGACCTTAGGAAGAAAGGTAGGATTTGTCCTGACAGACACTGCAGGGTAAAAGACCAGATACGGAAGTCTGATAGAAAGAGCTTGCAGTTCAGAAACTCTATGCACCGAGGTAATAGCCACCAAGAAAATTGTCTTCCAAGAAAGAAACTTCAGAAGACAAGATGATGCAGGCTCAAATGGGGGAAGCATAAGTTGAGACAGTACTAAATTTAGATTCCAGGGAGTAACTGGATGTCTGATAGGTGGCCTAAGGTGATGATTCCCTTTCAGAAAGGCTTCACATAATCTGTGAGACATAATATTAGAGCCTTCGCATCCTAAATGAAAGTTGGATATTGCAGCCAATTGAACCCTTATAGTGGCAGCTGCCGCACCTTCGTGAAAAAGCGTAGTCAAGAACTCCAGAATACTATGAATAGCAGTGACATAGGGATCAATATCATGGTGAGAAGCCCAAGAAACAAACTGTTTCCATTTACTGTTGTACAGTTTCCTGGTGGAGACTTTATGAGAAGAAACTAGAATATGTTGCACCACGGAAGACAAATTATATGACCTGGCTAGGTTGGGAAGTGGAGCAGCCAAGCTGTCAGTCTGAGGGAGTGAAGAGAGGGGTGAAGAACTCCCGACGAGGGAGTCAGATGGTCTGGCACTGGGTCCAGAACCCAAGGTTCTTCCACTTGATATTGCTGAAGGAAGGGGAACCATATCTGCCGAGGCCAAAATGGGGGCTGTCAGAATAACAGTCCTTCCCAAGTTTTTGGCTTTCTGTAAAAATTTAGGGATCAGAGGGGTTGGTGGAAAGGCATAAAGAAATTGTAAAAGGCCCAAGAGCAACCACTCCAAGTTCTAAGAAATATATATATATATATATATATATATATATATATATATATATATATATAAACATGCGATAGGCTGTATGCCCCAAAAATAATGTATATATATATATATATATATATATATATATATATATATATATATATGTGTGTATATATATATATATATATATATATATATATATATATATATATATATATATATATATATATAAAGGTTTACTGGCCCGAGCTCCTCTGAAGATCGTGCGATCCATTGCAGCGGCAAACTAGATCTGGAGGTTAGTCAGAGAACATCATGGGATAGGGACTGTGCCTCAAGCTACTCAAAGATCTTGAGCTTGGAAAGCGGCCGACTCGGAGCCAATTGATCTGCTCCGAACCACGTGTAAGAACAAACTGTGAGATTGAACAACTTTACATTTAAACTTTCCTCCTCCTCCCATTGCCTTTTTGGCACCTGTTTTGTTATCCCCTGGGCTCTTCTGAACCTTTGTGTAGTTTCATTTAACTTGTATCTGTACCATTGCTAGGATTAGTATGTTTGTAGGCTATTTCATTTGGCAGTTTAGTAGTTTCTGTACTTCAGTCTCTTATTGTTTGTGTGGTGTTTGTTTTGTCTGTAACATTATTGTGGAAAATCCTTCTGACTTCAAGAAATATGTGGCTTGCAGCCATAAAATAGCAAACTCTGATGCTTATGCCAAATGCGTTTACTGTTTAGGAGCTGATCATTTTGATGAGTAATGCATTTGTACTGGCAATGGCTCCTGGACTTTGGTGGAGAGACATAAACAGTTAGTGCCTTAATCACTTCTCCCTGCCACAGTGGGAAAAGTTTCCCTTCCACAATTTGTTTCTTCTGCTGTCTCTCCTTCTGCAAAGAAGTCTAGGGACAGGACCAAGGGTGAGAAGAGCTTGGATAAGCCCAGGGAAAACAGAAAGAAAAAGCTAAAGAATCTAAGAAGCTGTTGCCAAAATGTTAAACTTCTTTTGGACCCAAAATGTTCCAAAAACCTTGGATCTGGCTATTGGAACCAGCACTCCTCCTTTGCCAGAACTACATTTCTTCCAATAGCCAGTTTGTCTGACACTACAATCCCCTTTTTTCAAGGACAGACCATTTCACCAGAATTCCAGACCCTCTTCCACGACTTTGTCTCTCAAGTCACTTTGGTCCTCCAGGACCCTTTCTGAGGTAGATGCAGATAGAATGATGATGAGGTTCCTCAGGACTCAAATCCAGTTGGGAGCTCTCCTGGATCTGACCTGTATCAGTGCCATAAGCCTTTGTCCATCTCCTCATCATATCATTGCTCCTTCCCCGGTCTGACCCTTGGACTTTGGGCTTTTGGATCTAGGCACTTTGGATCATAAGAATTAGTCTTTCTTGACTTAGAGTTTATCTCTGATCTTTGAGTAGCTCAGACCCTGATGGATTTTGTAGCCGAGGTGTCAGCATTGGACCTGTGGGACATTGCTTGACTCCAAAGCTTTCAGAGTTATCCCTAAACTTCCTAGAGCTATACAGCTCAGCACCAGCATTGACTTGGGAGCCGAGTCAAGACTGTCTCCAGGACAAATCCATGTTAAGTGTTGTGACTCCTACAGGGGAGTCTCAGTTCCTGTCTCAACTTCTGCCTTTGAAAGGGTGCTTTCTTGACCTAGGAAGCAGATTTCCCTTTCCTGCTCGGGTCCCATAAGAATTTTTTGATTCCTGATCCTACACATTCTGTCCCGTTGGAACAGCCACCCCCTCAAAATCTTGAAACCATCTGCATTGAGGACTCTGCATTGGCTTCAGAGTCCTCCCCAGACTGCCCCACTGGGGAGGCTCATCAGAAGCATGCATGTAAAAGGAGGCATGTTGAATCCCGTCAGAAGTCTTAAAGAAAATTACTTTGGTTAGGCTGAATGAGATGTCCTCAAGGGGAGAATCAGGAGACCCCTAATTAATGAACTTCTCAGAAAGGAGTGGACCTCCAAAGCTCTCTCCCAGAAGGAGTCAGTATTTCTTGAGGCTTTTTGGGCTAGCCCATCTACTTATTGGGTTGTCCCTTCCATGGACTAGATGGTGGATTTATCTCTAAGTGGACATGGAAGGAGCAGTATGTAGCCAAACATATCTGACAGAAGCTGGACAAGTTTTTGGTTTCCACTAAGAATCACCCCTTTTGGAGCAGGGTTCCCACAGTGGATTCCATGGTGATGGTGGTGGACACAGTGAAGGACTAGGTAAGGAAAAACAAGTCATTTACTTACCATAACAATAAATCCATATTGTCTCTTTCCTTCTGGTTCAATCAGTGGGTTAGTGGAGCTGAGGACAGCCACATTCCAAAGACTTCAGCCCACCAAGCTGCATGTCCTCTGCCTATAATCCCTGGCTCAACCAAGATTATTCTCAGATTGAGTTTGCCCCATACTGTCCATTGACATTGTTCAGTCGCAACAAGAAAATACTAAGGATCTCAACAAAGGAGGAAATTCTACCTTCCCAACTCGGTCATCACATGAACAAGAAACTCACGAAAAAGGCGGAGGCAGAATGGAGGGAAGGTTGAATAAGATGGAGAGACAACACAGATGTTATGGTAAGTACATAACTTTCACATCAATTTGATGTTCATCTTTTCTGTCTGGATTCAACCTGTGGGGTAGAGTCCCCAGCCACATAAACCCTAGGGAGGTCTTAAGAAACAATATTGCACCATACGGTGGAACCAGAAGAAGCTCTGGACCTTGACTGAAAGTCCAGTTTGTAGTGGAACACAAATGTGAGGACCCACCCAAATAGCAGCTGGATAAACATCATCCAAACCAGCTCTGGAGAGGAAAGCAGTAGAAGTAATGATATCTCCAGTAGAATGACTTGTCAGTTTACAGTGCAAGGGTTTTCGCTTCAAACTATGCCAAAAGGAAATACAATCAGATAGCTACTTGAAGAGAGCAACCTTAGATACTGGCATGCCCAACAGGGCCATTGAAAAGGAAACACCCACTTTCTAAAAGATTTGGTTCTGTCCAAGAAATAGCTCAATTATCTATGTCCAGCAAGACAAAGCAGTAAATATTCCCCCCACTGAAAGATTCAGTAAAGAATACTGGTAAGTGAATGGAATGATTCAAATTGTTCTCTGTAGCCACCTTAGGGAGAATAGAATTGTGTGGAGGGACACTGTGTCATTATGAAAAATCAAGTACAGGGTTCCCGAAGAGAGGGCCTGCAGTTCTGGTACCTGCTTGGTAAAGTAACAACCACAAAGAATAAAGTATTCCAAGACAATAACTTCAAGTCAGCTGTAGAAGAAGTTCAATTAAAAGTGCAGCCAGCACCTGAAGCATAAAAGGTAAATCCCATAGTGGGACAGAGTCTCGGACTAGAGGACTCAACAAAAAAGTACTCTTGAGGAAAGACTTTGAGATCAGTCAAAGGCATATTGTTCCTACCAAGTTGTATTTTAACAGTAGAATAACTGGATCCTGTGTTAAACAAATCTACTAGAAAGTACAGCATGACTGCCAAAGGGCCTGAAAAGGGATCCAGCCCCTTAGAGGTAGCCCAGTAAGTCAAACATTTCCACTTACTACATACACCCTACACATTGGCATTTTTTGAGAAGACAAAATGTGCACTACTCTATCTTAAGGCATGTGATTTCTGGGCATCAGGGGAATTGGAGAAACAGTGAGATTAACATGAGTGTCTGACAGTTGGGAGGATCGAGACCCATCGAATATGAAAGCAGTTCTAGAATGGGATCCAGGACACCAAGGCGGGTACTTCAGAAGAGGCCATGGAAGGGGAACAACACCTGATGAAGCCAAAAGAGGGAAATGATGATTACAGTCACTCAGCAATGGGCTGCCTTCTGAAGAAACTTCAATATCAGTGAGGTTGGACAGTAGGAGTACAGAAGACGTGGGGGGTCAAGCTTACAGAAATGTGCTGTGTGACTGCTTTTGAAGAGAGACTAAGGCATAACAGCTGCTGCACTTTGTGTTGGACAGGGATGAGAAAAGATCGTAACACTGAGTGCTCCAGTGCCAAATAATCCAAACGTAACTCAGATTCAGGGACTCCTTGTGTGGAAAGAGTGTTTCTACTCAAAATGTCTACCAATATGTTGCATTCCCCAGGATGTACATTGCAACCAGAAAGCATTAAGATGAAATCACTCATTGCCACACTTTTATGGCCTCCTGACAAAGAGGATAGGAACGGGTTCCCCCCTGTTTGTTCAGATATCAGATGACAGACATGTTGTTCTGAACTGAAATCACACCTTTGGGAAGAAAGGCCTGCAGAGCAAGGAGGACCACTGTCATCTCCAAGCCACTAATGTGAAGATTGACCTCTGCAGTGGACCAGGTACCCTGTACAGTCCTCCCTTTGAGATGCCCCCACCCACCCAAGAAGAGAGACACCTGTCATAACTGTGCAGAGGGGAGAGCAAACTTTCTCCCATTGAAGACCAAGGGAGACTCCAACCACCACCTGATCCAGTCTCTACAGACATTTGTCAGCACAGTGGAAAACTCCACTGATGTAGCAAGTAAGACTGTTGCACCACCAGTGTCCACTGCAGAACTCTCATGTGGTACCTCACTAGGGGAACCCAGCAGACAGTTGCTGCCATGTGTCCTAAGAGCTCGAGAGTTAGATAAGCCAGGGTTTTGGAAAAGAGAGCAAGAAAAAAGGGTAGATCCCCACAGGGCAGATACTTTGGAAGATAGGAGTCTTGCAGTCTGAGAAACTGAGTGTAATTAACAGCATATGAACTCTATTGCTTGCACAGGGAAGAGGCTGACTTCTGATAGTTGATTGTGATTCCCAAGGAGCTGCATAGCTGGAGTAAGATGTCCTCGGCTCTTATTAAGGATGCTTTCATGGAGGCAGTTAGGAGCCAATTGCCCAGAGAAGGAAAGACATTGGAAATCCTGCAGCCTGAGCCAGGCTGTCACGACTGCCATACACTTGGTGAACATCCATTGGGCAGTGGTGAGACCAAAGGGCAGTGCTCTGAACTGATAATGACTGGCCCCCATCCGGTAGCGCAGAATCCTCCCGGAGTACCTTGCTATCTTTGTGATGGTAGGAGTCCTTGAGGTTGATCAGGCACATCCAATATTCCTTTGTTAAGAGAGGCAGAATGATCTACACCTGACCATCCACAACTTCATCTGTTTTACAAAACAACTTGCTCAAATCCAGAATTGGTCTGAGGTCCTTGTTCTTCTTTGGAACCAAAAAGAATCTTAAATGACCCTGGATCTGTGCTGGTCTAAATTTACTAACAGCTTTTGAATTTTGATGTCTACATCCCATTCCCTGACAGGGTGGCACATCTGGAAGATGTTTTGGATTTAATTTCGAATTTCCAAAAATTAAATTGTATATCCTCTGGTATTAACCCTTAACAACCGTACATTTCAGGTTATGACTTCTCATGCTTCTGGGTATAGAGCAAAATGACCCTCAACTGAAAGGACTTCCTAGAGAAGGCTCCGTGAAAGCCCTTGTTCTGCAGACTGCCCTTGCCACAAGAGGAGCTTCCTGAAAAGGCTGCTGTACTTTCCTAAAAAAAGAAATTTTTCCCCCACCTTCTAGTTCCGAGAGAAGGTCTATTGAAGGGTAGCACAGTGTACTCCATCGGCAGACGGCATCCTCCCATCCTGATCACTCCTGCCCAAAATATCCATAACCTAAGGCCCAAAAAAGTGAAGAGCCATCAAAGGGGGCATTAATAAAGTATGCCTTGAAGCAGTCCACAAAATAACACTGCCTCATCCAAGCACGGTGATGTATGGAATGCTGGCACTAGCAGCTCATGATGTGCCCTCAGCCGTGTTAAAAAGCAGATGCATGGACACATTAGCAGTAGACTGTAAGGTGGACATCTAAGTCTCTACAAAATCTTCTGAGACTCCAGAATGTTTTGTGTTTTAATTACTCCTGACACTCCCAAGACAATGTCATGCTGGATTCTGGTCAAGTGAGTGAGACAGTTCAATGCCTTCAGTGTGAACATGGTTGAGGTGTAGGATTGCTTCCCCAACCAGTCCAAAGCCAGAGATTCCCTATTCAGGGAATGAACTGAGGAAGTTTCTTCTGAGATTTCCTTCTTAGTGACCACCACCACCACAATTGCATCAACAGCTGGACCCTTACTCCAATGTTGTTGGCCCGTGGGAGGGGTGTGAATCTTATCTGGTTTCTTAGGGATCATTTCCACCATATTGGGCTCCTTCCATGCCCTCTGGGACACCAGAATATTAAGGGTGTCTGGAAGAGAAATCACCTAGGACGTGGATAGACCCATCCTGAAGGCCTCTAAAAATATCAGCTTCTCCAGTGATATGTCTTTGACAGTCCAAACCCCATGCTTTTGAAAAAGCTCCAGAAGAGTACCAAAGGAGGTATCCTCATGGGGGATTCAGGGGACCCTCTCTTTCCTTGAGGTCAGTATCCTTGCTGAGTGATTCTTTAGGAGAATCCAGGTGCTTCCTATTGCACTGCCTCTTGTCCAACACTTCTTGCTTTGGAGAAGTGAAAGAGGCTGAGACCCTGAAGGTGGGGCAGACTGGAGACTACCTGGAGGGAGCAGTCCTGAAGCAGACTGGCAAGTGTCCACAAGTGCTGACGTCCGAGATGGAGGGATACCAGTTGCAGCTGGCCACTCCTTTTCCTGACAGGAGAACATCCTCTTCATGATATCAAAGGCTGAAACTGAAGCAAGCTACCCATAGCCCATAGATCTAGGATCCAAAGGACACCCAAGACTCCAGTGCTGCTCTAGCCTGCCTTGACCCCAAGACCAGAGCCAAACTGTTAAAAGCAGAAGCACTGAATAGGAGGGATGATCCCCAAATTGGAATTTTCACACACAACCCAGAACCCCACATCTTAATGTGATGTCTCCAAGGCCCTTTTTGCTTTGAAATGGTCACAGTCAAGGAAACCAGGGTAGTTGTAGAAGCCAAAATCAGCCAGGCCATCAGATCCAACCCTAATGGAGGACAGGCAACCAGCTTCAATGACTTCAGAACCAGCAACCAGCTCCAATGACCTCGGACCCCTAGGACCCAAGGGAGGAAACCAACCTTAAGTTGAGGACCTGAAGCTGAGGGAATCAGTCCTAACTACATCTGTGTTTGTAAAAAGGGCCACATCAGCTACTCCAAGTCTAGTCTATAGGTCTTAAAATTCCAACCAGTCAGCATGACCAAGAAGACTAAGCCACCACTGGAAGCTTGGAGGCTCAACCACTGGATCTTGGCTCCAATGACCAGATCTGAACTGGAGAAGCTCAGATGTAGAGCAGAGAAGGGGATGACTCCATCAAGGACTCTTGCAGAGGAGAAGGGAGAGAAGGGAGAAAAAGTCCTATGCAATGTTGCTCCCTTGGACAAGAAAAGGTTAGGAACGCTAAGAGCAAGAAATGGAGTCTTACTTGCATTTGATGCTGAAGACAGTTAGGTCTGAAGTGTCTGAGCTGACAGTAGAGCCAAAACTAAGGGTCTTTGGGACCTTTGAATCCAGTGGACCAAGAGGGGGCCGATCATTTTCTGTCCCCTTTAGAATGTTTGGGGTCCTTAGAACACTGAGTGTGACCCCAGTAACTTTTCTCCCGATATGCTGGAAGAAGCAGAAGAGTCACCAGCCAGCAATAGCCCTTTCAGGACCAACCTGGCCCTTCTCTTGTTGACAGCATGAGTGCCGATGCCCTTTCAAATAGAACAAGATGATTAAAGGTGCGCAGGCCCCAGACAGTATACAAAGCTGCCATAGGCATCTTGTGAAGGGACCTTGTGACTGCAAGCTAAACATTTTTTTAAAACCCTTCTCCACACATCAAACCTACAGCAATAACCATAGTAGAAAAACACACTAGGCAGGAAAGCCCACTGAAAAGATCAACACCTCACTCTAAATCTACACTAACCTACAACAAGAAAAACTAAACCGCAAATAGCAAAACACAAGAAAACAAGTGTAGAGGCTAAATCACAGTCAAGAATATCCAATAAATGATACATTCCAGTGGAGCAAATGACCAGCTTGTAGTCCAGGAATGGGAGCAAACAAGATCTGAGGTAATCGTAGTTGAGTGAAGGATTATGGGTAAAGGAGACAGAGCTCAGTGGGCTGAAGTCTTGGGAATGTGGCCTGTCTCAAGTCTGAGTCATATCCAATAACCCCACAGGTTGAATACAGACAGAAAAGACAACATCAGATCGCCATCATCCATCCCCCTAGCAAGGGAGTCTAGGGCATTGGAAAGATTTGGGAAGTGGTTTATGCTTCAGCGACTACTGTCAGGGTGGTAAACCGTTTGGATTACACTACACTCTTTCAGGGGGATTTGACCAAAGAGCTTTCCAAATCTCTGTCAGGATTCCCATCTATGGAGAAGGCGAAATCAGTTGACACACAGTTGGCCATCCTTAAATCCCTGTCGAATGTATCTATTGGCACCCTATTTCAAACACTGCATAGGGCACTTCAAGAGCTGTGGGCACTGGCATAACAGTCAAACGTTTCGATGCACTTTTACGACTTTATGTAACACTTTTTAATGTCCTTTAGCAAAACCCCTACACTGGGTCCACCCTGTTTGGACTGAAGGAGAAAGAGATGCTTTCCAGAAGTGAGGAAGACCTTGTCTTCAATTTCTTTCTCTTGAAACTAAAGAGGGGAAGAATCTGGTTCCTCAACCCCCAAGATTTTGCTCCTGACACTTCTGGTGATAGACTCACCTAAAGCAGAGGGGGGGGGGCATTAATGGCAGATGTCATCCCACAGCAGTGGTGGTCCACAAAATAAAGGCTTCCAGGTTCACTTCCCTGATAGGCCTTTTCAGGGTTCCTGAACAGTTGCCCGACTGCTACAGTCTGGAGACAGTTGGGATGCTTATCCCTGCATCCCATGGCCTTGGACGTTCATCACTTCAGATTATATTTTTGATGGTTAAATGATTAATAAGGAATAATCTTATTATTGTCCAGATTTGTTTTTCTAACATTGCTGTCTGTAACCTGGTGAAATGGCAGAAACATATTCTTGCATTCTAGTCGAGCTAAAATTAGTTACAATGGAAGTAGCAAGATAAATGAATTTAACCAGACAGCAAAAGCTTAAGTAACAATGTATTCTTTCATTTGTACTTCTCACATAAATGGCAAGACAATACCATTTGAAGTTATGAAATCAAATTTATTAAGCATAATTGACCAGGTCATGTGTGTAATGATTGAAGAAAATTTTATCAAACCAATAAATCAAAAAGTACAAATATTGAATGCCCCAGAATAGTAAGAACCCTAGCACCAGCTATCCCAACCCTCATAAACTGTGTGTATTTATTTATTGGAATTTGTTTACTAAGATAGTTCACTGGGCCTTGAAGAGCCCATTTTCAATGGAGGCCCAGGGAGAAAAGCTTCACTAGAAACAATATAAGCAGAGGGTATAATAAAATAAAAAAATAAATAGTAATAAGCGGAGGGTATACAATTCCCTTTGTGTCTCTTCTCCCTCAGGCAAGGGTCAAGGAAATTACTGATATGCCACCTTCTCAACAAAAGTCAGCAGTATTAGAAATGAGTGCTAGATAAGCAAGTCATCCAAGAGGTCCTACTAGACCACCAAGGATATGGAGTTTACTCAAGATTCTTGTGGTACCACAAAAGAATGGGGACTTCAGGCCAATTTTGGACATCAGTCAGTTGAACCAGTACATGAGAAAGATGAAATTTCAGATGATTAAGATACAGTACATCCTGCTGTTGTTGAGGAAGTAAGACTGGATGTGCTTGATAGATCTGCAGGATGCATACTATCACATAAAAATGAACATACACTGCAGAGGGTTCCTCCGCTTCTGACTAGAAGCCACTCACTTCCAGTCCAGAACCCTACTGTTTGGTCTCACCACAGTCCTACCTGTGTTCACCAGGTGTATGGCAGTAGTTACAGCTCATCGTAGGTGACTAGGGTTCCCAGTGTTCCCATATCTGGACTACTTGCTCATAATTTCCCTTACCATGATTTTACTTCAAGCCAGGGACTTTTTGCTCACAACTAGGGATAACAGTCAATACAATCAAGCCCAAGCTTAACCTGTTTAAGCAATAGAGTTCATTGGAACATACCTAGATACCAAGTTACAGATTTCCAGACTTCCGGAAACCAGGATTCGCACATTTCAGCAACAGGCAATTGCAGTACTCTCCCATCACAAGCCCTCAACAAGGTTGATTTTACATTTTCTCAGTTCAATAGCAGTTATTACCCTAGTTCCCTTAACCAGATTTCATATGAAGGTGCTCCAATGGACCCTTGCAATTTAGTTGTCAATGAGATGCAAACTTATGGGTTTTTCAGTGTCCCTCACAAAAATTTTCAAAACTCATATTCGGCGATGGCTAGAATCTCCAATTATATCTCAGGGTTGACCCATTGTTTTTCCCTTTCTCTAGACCACAGACACTTCTCAAGTGTGGTAGGGGTGCATCTTTGGGGGGAAAGACTGTTCAAGGCACATGGAGACACATTCTTAGCTGTTATGTCGAGAGCCCATGAGGGTTTGGCAGTGGGTGATGTCTTCTTACCACTTTCTCATTGCAGTACATATACTGGGGAAGTTCAGTGTTCTAGTGGACAGGTTGAGCAGGGCTATCTTCTTTCCTCACAAGCTGTCCTGAAATTTGACCGTGACAAATCAGATTTTAAGCCACTAGGGCTAACTGTGCTTCAACCTGTTTGCCTCCCCCTCCAGCACCAAATACAGCAGGTATATTGCTTAGTCTCCAAGAGGGGAAGTCCACAGGGGATGTTCTGACCCACACTTGGCCCCCTGGTCTCCTTTATGCCTGTTCTCTCACTCCTTTCATCTCAAAATTTCTGCAGAAAGTAACGTGGAACAAGGCTGTGGGTATCCTTATTGCTGTCTTCTGGCCTTGGCAAATGACCTCTGATCTCATCTAATTCACCCTCCTTGGCTGTTGGACCCTGCTCAAGAATCTTCTCTGTCAACCCTCTGGGATGCCTCATCCAGACATGGAAGCTGTCAGGCTTGACAGTCCAGGCTTTTGTCCCAAGTTGTACACATTTTTACTTCTGTACAGAAACCTTATAAGACTAAATGGAAAAGATTTTCACTCTGGGCTTCCAGAAGGAATTTGGACCCCTTTTCAGCTCCCCTTCTCCACAGTGAGGTTAGCTATTCTAATATCAAGGTGCAATTAGCAGCTATTTCCAATTGTCACATTGGAGAAAATCAATCACCCATTGCTTCCCTCAAATTGTCTTTGGGACATTGCCACTCTTCTGCAAGCCTTAATAAGAACCACTTTTGAACCTGTAGCTACAGCTGAATTGAATTTTCTGCTTTGGAAAACTTTATTTTTGGTGCCAGTCACTTCTTCAATTAGAATATTGGAACTTCACACCCTTTCCTGTAAACCCCTTATTTGGTCTTCCACAAGGATAGTCATTCTGAGAACAAATCCATCCTTTTCTTTCTAAGATGGCCTCTAAATTGTCACTTAACCAGTCTTTCAATCTTCCTGTTTTCTTCCCACAATTTGCCAATAAAGGAATACATACTACATATTCTGGATGTGCACTGTCAACTTTGTTTTTATCTACATCACACTAAGAAAGTCATAAAACTTGACCATTTGTTTGTCTCCTTTTCATCAACCAAACTGGGTAAAGGAGTGTCTAAAATAACTCTTTCTTGCTTGTTATCTGAATGTACTTCACATGTTTATATGGAGAAAGGGCTGGCCTTACCTAAACCTCCTAAGACTCATTCTACCAGATCAGTCATTACCTCCACTATCTTTTTTCTCCAGAATATGTATTGATAACAGTTGTGCTGCATCTGCTTGGTCCAACTCACTACAGTCCAGCTTCTTTTGGTATGGCTGTCCTTGGTAATATCCTTCCATGAGACCTTCTAAGGTTTTTGGCAGCACTGGACTCAGTCCCTTCCATTAAGGAATAGATATAAGTGTCAGCATAACATAGGAAAGTTATGTACTTACTTGTCAACAATAGACCTGTGTTTGCATCCTTCCTTCCTCAATTTCTCTCCCAGTTCCCCCTTCCAGCTATCTTTTTCCCATTGTTTTTGGAGTGACTGCATTGATGGTTTCTGTAATTTGGTCATGTACTTTTCAAGCTCTTTGTCAGGGATTCTTCACTGTATTTGTGATTTTTTTTAATGATAATGCTGTTTTAGTTGTATTGCAAAGTGTGGGCACACACAATCTAAGGTAACTTACATATAATACAGGCAATTATTGGTAAGGGAAACAGCCTGAGCCTTGGATCCAAAGTCTGAAACTGGCCGAAGTTGGATTCTAGATGGATATGATAACTTATCCATTGAGGAAGGACAGAAGCAGACAACATAGCTCTATCGTTATGGTAAGTACATAACTTTCGTTTTAATGTTAGTTAACAAATCTGCAAATCAGAGGAGACTTCTGCTTGACTGAAGTGAGAAACTGAAATTGGCAGCTCACACTATCTTGCGGTATGTAGGTTAATTTTTTTTTAATCCTGACAGCAGGTAACTAGATACTAACAGAATGCCAGTACACACTGCCCACAATGGTAATGTATTTATTTATTTTTTTCTTTTTTGCAATCATGTCTGATTTAAAATTAATGGCAACATGTATGGCTAACAATCAACAACCAGAAGTTTCTTAATGCATCCTTATAGGTAGTAATCTTTCTGATCTAGAATTGAATTTTGAATGTTTTATTTTTTCACAAATTAGTGCTGGTAGAACAATCACTTTAGTTTGATCGATGACAACATGCATGTATTCATATCACTGCTTATTTTAATTGTTTTTCTGAAATTGTTCCACTTTGTTTGCTGTAGCATAGACTAGATTCAGACCTGCTGAATCTAGTTCTGTTTGTATAACTTGAGCACTAAACCAGGCCATCTTTTGTTGGAGAAGGTTCCTCTGCACTCTAGTGGCAGGAGTATGCAGTTAGAACTCATCTGATGGAAGGTTGCTGGAACAGGACTCAGTTTTGAACTTTTTATTGGCTGATTTTTTTTAAATCAGTTTGCTACGTAAGCACCAGGTTTGCGGGATTTGTGCATTGAGCAGTGGTAGGCACCACTGGCGGTTATAGACGCAAACACTTCTGCCGGCTGATTTTCCCTTAGTACTCTGCTGGTGCTCCATCAGTGAGTTCTTGTGATTGTCCCTCACTGACAGGTGATATATTCAGCGAAGCTCCTAAGGTACCAACACAGATTCTTCCCACTAGCCCTTCATATTTTGTGTCCTCTTCTCCTGTCCTCCACTTGGTCCTTCCTGTCCTCTCCCTGTTTTCTGACCATATCAACTTACGTAGAATTATGGCTAGACAGTTTCTCCAGCCAGTCTGGTCAACTTAGGCATCTTGAGGCAACGTAGCAATTGCCTCATGTACACTGGCAACCCACTTCTACTCTACACAAATTTATTATGTGAAAGATGCAGCAATATCAAGAATCTAGAATCCAGGTTCTCTCGACCAGTCAGTTCATCTGATACTTAGCAGGTTGTCAGCATGCACACCTCACCTCCTGGACCTACCAAACCAATAACACATAAACCTACTTATGTGGAGGTCCTCACCAGAAGCTTACCTAAATATCAGAGGCCTCCCAAACACAAATACAAGCACAATTCACATAATAAACCCTCTGCAGAACAGAGTACACATAATATATCATACACCAGTCAAGCCATTAAGGCATAACACAAAAACAAATATCTTAGTCATAGGCGACTCAATTGTGAGATACACAGATGTCCCTCTTACTAGGTTGGATAAGGTAAAAGTCACTGTCAGCGGTCTGTTGGGTGCTGGGATCCACCACATCACACACGCACTCAAGCCTCTCAACATAGACACTGTTATGACTCCGTCATAGTCCATGTTGATGTGAACGACTTGAGATGTACTTCAGTGGAACTATATGAAGAAAGACATGACTGAGCTCTTCAGTTATGTGTCTCAAGCAGGTATGTCCAAAGCCTTAAGCAACATTTTATCATCGCCTAGGATGATACATCAATACAAACACAAAATGATTGATCTCAACAATGGGCTGAGTTTCTGGTGTTATTCAAATGGGATCCAGTATCTTGTCAGCCTGGAATGACATGGTTGACAGACCTCAATGCCAGAGATGGTCTTCATCTGTCACCCGTAGGATTTTGGTTAATGGCTAAGGCTGTTGCCACCTCCAGAATGGCTTTTTAGTGTCACAAGAACAAAATTCCCAATGTAAAATACCCTTTAAAAATAACCTCAAGGTTATGCTGCTAAAAGCTAGGAGTATAAGCCAGAAAAGTACAGTTTTGTACCTACCATAAATGTAGATGTTCGAGGATTCCATTGCTGCAGTCCTTACTATTGGGTATAGTCCGCGTCCAGTCGGCCCGAATACCAGAGTATAAGGCTGACGTCGGTCATGGTGCCTTAGACTGACGTCAGTACGTCAGGGTACTAATGCGCATGACCGACGTCATATCCTCAGTCTTTTCTTGCCCCAGATGTCAGAAGACCCTAAAAAGACAAGGCCCAAAATACCTGCACCAAAAACATGTACAATATATACAAGAATATATACAAAAAGATAAACATGTAAACTCATCTACAAAACCACCCTAAACAGAGGGAAGGAGGGAGGGTAAATTGACTGCAGCAATGGAATCCTCGAACATCTACATTTATGGTAGGTACAAAACTGTACTATGTTCTTCGTTTTCCATTGCTGCAGTCCTAGAATCCCAAAGCAGAGGTAAGGGAGGCTGGCAAATCATAAAGAAGTAGGAGCTGACAACATGCCTTGCAAAACAGCTGTGGCAAAACCAGCCCTAGACTTAGAGTAGATAGGAAGGTGATAATGCTTAGAGAAAGTATGCACTGAACTCCAAGTAGCTGCTTCCAAAATATCCTTAGTTGCCACCCCCCGTAGAAATGCTGTTGAAGTGGCAGTAGCCCTAGTGGAATGAGGCCTAATCCCAGCTGGAATCTCCTTGCCATGATGGGAATAACAAAATGCAATGCAAAAGCCAATCCACCTAGAAATAGTTTGTTTTGACACAGGCTTGCCCTGTGAACTCAAAGCAAAAAACAACTGCTGAGACTGCCGAAAATCCTTAGTCCTGCTTAAGTAATAACGCAATTGCCTGTGTACATCTAAAGTGTGCAAAATCTTTTTCCCTTTATTTTGAGGGTCTGCATAAAAAGTAGGCAAATGAATAGTTTGGTTTAAAGCCACACTAGAAACCACTTTAGGCATAAAGGAAGGATTAGTACGTAATGATACCCTATCCTTATGGAAAATCAAAAGGGCTCTACTGCCATAAGGGCCTGCAACTCAGACACCCTTCTTGCAGAAGTAATAGCCAACAGAAAAGCAGTCTTCCATGACAAGTATTTCAATTCAGCAGTAGCTGCAGGCTCAAAAGGTTGTAGAGTAAGTTTTCCAACACAAAATTGAGATCCCAAGCAGGAGTAGGAGCTCTGGGTCTTATATTCTTTGCCCCTAAGAAACTGCTTGAACAAAGGATAAACAAAGGTGAGTCACAATCATAGTGAGCTGAAATTGCTGCAGCATGAATCTTAATAGAAGAGAAGGACAAACCTTTGTCCAATAACTCAGTAAGATATTGAAGAGCCACACTCAAATTAGGCTCAGAAATCTCCAAATTCTTTGCTGTACTCCAAAATAAAAATCTCTTCCATTTTTCTGTGTACACTCTCCTTGTACTAGGTCTTCTAGCTTCCATAATCACATTTAAAACTTGTTGAGGAAGTTGAGACCTGCTGTGTTTCAACACAGAATATGCCAGGCTGTTAGATGAAGAGAGTGAAGCTTGACATTGAGCAGATGACCGTCCTTCTGAGATAACAGATGAGGAATCAGAGGTAAAGGCCATGGAGGCTTCTTTACCAGACTCCGTAGTAGTGGGTATCAGTGTTGCCGAGGCCAATCTGGAGCTATCAAAATCATCCTTGGCCTGTCTTGTCTGACCTTTAATAGTACCTTTGGAAGAAGAGGCAGAGGTGGAAAGGCATACACATGAAGGTTTTTCCAACTGAAAGACAGAGCATCCACTTTCCAAGCTGTGTGATGAAACCCCTTTGTGCAATACTTTGGCAGCTGGTGGTTTAGTGGAGAAGCGAACAGATCTATGTCTGGAGTTCCCCATGACACTGTCAATTTCTGAAATACATGAAGATCCAGTTTCCACTCGGGCCGATCCATGATTTGTCTGCTTAACACATCTGCTAAGGAGTTCTGTGCTCCTGGCAGAAACCTTGCCTGAAGACTTAGTTGCAAGCTTAGCGCAGTCTCCCATAAAATCATTGCTTGCCTGCATAGAGGATAAGAATGTGTTCCCGCTTGCTTGTTGATGTACCACATGACAGTTGTGTTGTCTGTTAGAATCAACACCTGCCCTGGAAGAAGTAACTCCTTGAAAGCCAGTAATGCAAACTGGACTGCTAACATCTCCTTCATGTTGATATGTAGATGCTGTAGTCTGGCAGGCCACTTGTCTTGTATCCACTTTCCATTTAAATGAGCTCCCAAGCAATGTCCGAGGCATCTGTCGTTAAAATCTGACTTGCCTCTGGCCGGGTCACAGAGAGTCCCTTGTTTAGGTGACATTCCTGAGCCCACCACAAGAATTCTTTTGAAGGCAAGGTATTATTTGAATGACAGTGTCCAAATCCTGGCAGTGCTGTGTCCATACATTTTGAGATACCATTGTAGCTTCCTCATATGCAGTTTGGCATTGGGAAGCACCAGAATACAAGATGCCATGAACCCTAATGCTTGAAGGACTGTCCTTGCAGTCAGCACGGACTGATGAGATAGTTGATGGAAGTAAAGTGACAGACTCTTTTGTTTGTCCGGGGTTAAAAAGGCCATCTGGGCTGCTGTATTCAGTCTCACACCCAGAAAGCACATGTCTTGAGAGGGTACTAGACTGGACTTTATTTCGTTCACAGAATACCCTAGGCATCTTAGCACTGCTATAACATATTCCAGATGCTGTAGAAGGTCTTCCTTTTCTTGAGCCAGAATCAGGCAGTCGTCCAAGTAAGGATAGATTTGAATTCCTTGAAGCCTGAAGTAAGCTATCACTGGAGCCAGAACCTTTGTGAATACTCTGGGCGCAGTAGATAAGCCAAAGGGCAATGCAGAGAACTGATAATGAGAATTTCCAGTTCGAAACCGCAGATACTTCCTGCAACTTAGCCTTATAGGCACATGAAGGTAAGCTTCCTTGAGATCTAAAGTTACCATCCAGTGATCTTTGCCCAGCAGAGGTAAAAGTTGTTGTAACGTCAACATCTTGAACTTGGGAATGTCCAGATAAGTGTTGAGGAGAGATAAATCCAAAATTGGTCTCCACGTGTTCCCCTTCTTTGGTACTAGGAACAGGCGAGAATAAAATCCTAGGCCCCTTTCTGATACAGGGACTGGCTGAATGGCCCCCATCTGGAGTAACTGAGAAACTTGCTTGTGAGCCTCTTTTCTTTGTGGAGGAGGAACGTCTGGCATGCCTTTGAAAGGGGGCATTGTGTGGAAATAAAACCTGTAACCGTGGTGAATGATATCCAACACCCATCTGTCTTGAGTAATTAAATCCCAATTTTCTTTGAAAAGAGACAGTCTTCCTCCCAATGGCCTACCTCCTGAGAAGGCACATCCTGTAATAGTAAAGTTTCTGCCTGAGACTCCATGGAAACTCCTGGCAAAACCTCTGGCTCCACTGAGCCTACTAAAGAACCGACGTCCGGGACTGCCGGTTCATCAACCCTAGGCTTCACTGATTTGTCCTTGCGCCGGAGCATCCGGCGGCATTTTATAATTGCAACGCTTCCCAAACACTAACCTGGCACAGTCTAACCTCCTCTTAATAGTGCTTGTTAAACCTAGCACAAGAGCGCAACCAACAACGCCTGCTCAGGCCCTAAACAAGGTATACACAAGGTATGGTAATCCCTATGAGGTATCTGTTTCCCAAGAAATACAGTTATTCACTTTTTCTGACATCCGGTAAAATACTGAGGCAAGAAAACCAAAATGTTAACGGGTACTTAGCCAACTCTGGTCTGAAACTCCGGAAATATTTCAGAACGCCAACCTGCACTCGCAAAACTGCTTCTGCATCGGACCATGCGGCAAAAGACTGAGGATATGGCGCCGGTCATCGCGCCGTACCACCTGGCGGCGTCAGTCTAAGCGCCATGACCCCGGATGACGCTCTCTGTTGGTATTGACGGGGCGGCGGACGGACCATGACCCAATAGTAAGGACTGCAGCAATGGAAAACGAAGAACATCTGCACTCAGCTGGAAGCAGTCCCCACCTTGGAAGATGTTGACATTTGTGCAGCCACTGAGACCTGGTTTAAGGCTGAGGAGAGCACCCCAGCTATACCAGGTTACATTTCCTTCCACACATTAAGACCACAGACTAAAGGTGTGAGAACTGAAGGAGGTGGTGTATCAGTAGTCATTAAAGATAAATACACCTCTGGATTGGTTAAACAGCACAATTCCCTTGAACTACTTCAGGTACAATTGACTTTAGGTAATACCCCTGTTCAGGTCCTTGCCAGCTATAGGACCCCCATCCATGAATCAAGACATCCACTTAGCCTACTTGGATCTACTTGAGTCAATCTAGATACAACCAGACACCCAACACCCTGGTTTTGGGTGACTTTAATTACCCATCTATTGACTGGGTAAATTATACATGTTCTAACTCACCTGACCAAAGGTCCCAGGACTTTAACTCCAATGCCCTGGACCAGCTGGATGACACACCCACATGAGGCTCAAACATCCTGGATCTGGTACTGACCAACATGGGGGACCACTTCACTACCACCAGTGTGTGGCCATCTGTGGTGAGATCTGACCACAAATCAGTCTTGCTAGAACTAACTATAACACAAGACTCCCCCCTTAGCAATGGGTCTATATTAGATAATCGAAGCTTTAGGTAATGGAATACCTAAAGCTTGACACCTAAACATTGAAAGCTGTAAACCACGAACGGCCACTTCCACAGATTTTTTCATAGGGAAAAATTTCACTTGGCTGGACAAAAAAAAAAAACAAACTTTCAAACCCTAATCGAGTGGGAGGTTTTGCCACCCCCACACACCCCGTAACTAAATATACCAACTCTGATATCGCTCTACAGTGGAGAAAAGGGCAGATTTGTGATAATGGCCAAGCAAATTCTTTCCCTGTACAAAAATTTGTGGAAGTGGCTATTCATGGTTTACAGCTTTCTTTGTTTATGTGTTGAGCTTTAGGTTTTCAATTACCTAAAGCTTCTACTGTATGATATAGACCCGTTAGCAACAACTAGACTAAAAAAAAAAACTTCTCCAAGGCTAATTACAACTTCTTACATGACAGCATGAATTGCTTCACAACCCCTCCCCCACTGATGGAACAGACACCTATGCTGAGTTATACACCAGTGCTTTATATGAACAGCTGTACAATTGTATTGACTCTGCCGTACCTGATAGAACCAAAGCAAGATCTTCAAGGAAAAACAAATCTGCCTGATGGACAACTGACATTAACAGGCTATACAGTAGGTGAAAGAAATTGCTATCTAAGAATAGGAAGGAATACTCTGAAAACTGGAAAAGCTCCCTCCTCAGCTTAAACAAGCAAATAAGACTCTTAGTGAAGTTTTCCAAAGCTAACTATGAATCCCGATCAGTTTCCCTAACTAAGGATAACCACAAGGCATTCTTTAGCTATAGCGGTAACCTCAAAGGTAAGGCCCAGATTTGCGCTGAACTCATAGTTAATGGAACTACATATAGATAACCTGTGGATATAACAAACCTGATGGCTGACAGGTTAATTGAAAACTTGTTCCCGCCACATATACCCCAAAGCATTCCTAACACCTGCCCCCCACCTAGTATCTCTGAAAAGCAGGTCTTAAATGACCTCTCCAAGGCCAAAAGTACACCCTCTATGGGACCAGTCAACACCCTGGGCTGTGTTCTGCACAGGTTAAAAAAAGACGTTATGTACTTACCATAACGTTTCATGTGAGTTGTTCATCTCGCCTCCATTCTTACTGATGGGTTTGGAGCCGCTCCCTTGGCTTCGAGTCAACCTACTACAAAGGTCGAGGTCTTCAAATAGCTCAAGGCCAAGTCCCATGATGCACATAGAGTTACCTCAGATCTTGTTTGCTGCGTATAACAATACCATATGTCATTCTATCACTCCCAAAGAGAAGCTATAGAAGGGATGAGCAACCAGGATAGCTCCAGCATCTCGGTCATCTAAAAGTGCAGGAGGGGTTAGGAGGGAGGGATGTAAGAATGAAGGAGAGATGAATAACTCACATGGAATGTTATGGTGAGTACATAACTTCTTTATGTGAAGTTGTTCTATCTCACCATTCATTTTTACTGATGGGTAGTGTCCCAAGCACCATCAGTCTCAGGTGGCTCACGGGAGTATATTTTTCAGGACAGTGGATCCAAATGAGCCTCTGTCAACTTTGTAATGAGTGATAAATGTATGAGGTTTTGACCAAGTGGCTGCTGCATTAATGTCATCAATGGGAAGTCTGGCAGAAGATGTAGAAACTGCTCTGGTTGAGTGAGCTTTAATCTTATGCAATAGGGGCATATTGGCAGCATAATAAACAAAGGTGATACAATCAGATAACCATTTAGACAGAGTTATTTTAGTCACTGGCATACCTTTCCTGGAGTCTGAAAAGAAAACAAAAAGCTGATCCAATTTCCTGAAATCTTTAGTTCTATCCAAATAAAATCTGAGCAGTCTGTGAACATCAAGTTTGTGCAGCATGTATTCTAGATTGTTGGAATGATTGGGAAAGAAAACTGGCAAATTAATAATTTGGTTAAGATTAGTTTCAGTGCAAACCTTGGGCAAAAAAGAGGGATTTGTTCTAAGTGAGACTCTTGTCAGCATCGAAAATTAAGTAAGGAGGTTTAATGGATAAGGCCTGAAGCTCAGACACTCTGCGAGCATAAGTAATAGCCACTAAAAATATAGTCTTCCATGACAAAAATTTGAGGCCACATGAGGAAGCTTGTTCAAATGGAAGAAGAATAATGCAGGAAAGCATAAAATTTAGATTCTGTGGGGAATAGGGAAATTTCACAGGTGGTCTGAGATGAAAGGTCCCTTTCAGAAAGGCTTTGGATAGTTTGTGTGACATAATATTCAATCCTTCAAATCCAAGATGAAAGTTAGAAATGGCAGCAAGATGAACACAGACTGTTGCTGCTGCAGCTCCTTTATTGAAGATCATGGTCAAGAACTCTAGTATAGAGGCCATAGGGCCTTGGTAAGGATCAATATTGTTTTTAGAGGCCCATATAGAAATTTTTTTTCCATTTGCTAAGGTATAGCTTCCTCGTAGAGGATTTATGAGAGGATAAGAGAATTTGCTTTGTCTCATTGGAGAGGTTATGGAACCTGGCTATGATGGGAATTGGAGCAGCTAAGCTGTCAGCTTCAGGGACTGCCGAGAGGGATGAAGTTCCCCTGACAACTGCGTCAGAAGGTCCGGAACTGGGTCCAGAATCCAAGGGTCCTCCACAAGATGAAGTCAAAGGAAGGGGAACCAAATCTGATGAGGCCAATGAGGGGCTATTAGAATGATCGTTCTTCCCAGAGATTTTGCTTACTGTAGAACCTTGGGTATCAATGGGATTGGTGGAAAGGCATAGAGGAGACCCGGAGGCCAATCGTGAATGGGTGTGTCCCTTGAGGCTTCTCCCAGAGGGGGAATCAAGGCAAAGTAGCTTCTAGATTTTGTGTTCATGTGACTGGCAAAAAGGTTGCAGCAAGGCTGTGACCCCACCTGCAGAATTTCCTGTCTATTTCTTTCTTGAGGGACCACTCGTGAGGCAATAAAATTGCCCTGCTCAGCTTGTCTGCTATCACGTTGGATTTCCCCGGAATGTGCGTTGCAAACAGAAAATGCTGGGTGGATATAGCCCACTGGCCATACTCTTAGGGCCTCGCGGCAAAGAGGGTATGACCTGGTTCCTTCTTGTTTGTTCAAGTACCAGACCACTGACGTGTCTGAATCACAATCGCACCCAGAGGAAGAGAGTCCTGGAAGTACTGCAGTACCAAAAGTACTGCTCTCATCTCTAGGACATTTGTATGCAGATGTGTCTCTTGATTGGTCCATGTGCTTTGGGTTGTCCTTCCCTGAAAATGCCCCCCCACCCTATCAGGGAAGTGTCCATGGTCACTGCGGCTGCTGGTGGAGGTAAAGCAAAGGGGACGTCCTATCGTGACATGAAGTGAGGTCAACCACCACTGAAGATCCTTCTTGCAGGAGTTTGTGATCATTATCAAGTGAGACATGGGAAGCTCTTAGTAAGACCATTGCGTGAACAACAGCAATTGCAGTATCCGCATCTGCATACGACCTAGCGATATGGCTAGAATTGCTGCTGCTGCATCATACCTAACAATTTTAGAACTTCTGATGTTGGAGCCTTGTTTTTGGGTATCAGAATGTGGACTTGCTGATGGAGTAGTAAGACTGTTTCTACTGGAATTGTTAGCATGGTGATGGTGTCCAGTTCTGTTCTGATAAAGACTATATGCTGCAATGGCAACAAGGCAGACTTTTCTGAGTTTATTGTAATGCCCAGCTGGCTACAGAGTGGATTCCCTGGCTTGAATGAGTTGATGCCTGGTGCTGGCAGTGAGGAGCCAATCATCTAGGTACAGAAACACCTGGAATCCTAAACGTCTCAGGTGAGCCGTGACCATTGCCATACATTTGGTGAACACTCTGGGGGCTGTAGTGACACCAAAGGGTAGGGCTCAAAATTGGTAATGATTGGCTCCCAGCCAGAAGTGCAGATGATCCCTGGATGGCCTGGCCATTTTTATGTGGTAGTACGCATCCTGAAGATCTGTCGAGCACATCCAGTTGTCTTTCCCTAAAAAGGGAAGTATCGACTGAAGCGTGACCATCCGAAACTTCTCTTTCTTCACAGATTTGTTTAGGGTCTCCAGTCCCCTGTCTTTTTTGGAACTAAAAAGAATCTTGAGTAAGTTCCAGTTCCTTTCTGGTCTGCTGGGACTGGTTGAATGACTCTTTTTCTTAGCACCGTTTGGACCTCTACTGTTGCCTGTTCCCTGTAACTGGGTAGAACATCCAGGATTTTTCTTGTCGGTGAAGGGGGTGTGACAAATGGAATTAAGTATCCTCTGGAAATTATACTTTGTACCCAGTTGTCATTTGTTATTTTGAGCTAGGTGTTTAGGTACAAAGATAAATGACCCCCAACTGCCTCCAGAGCAGGACATTCGGGCCTCCTTTCAGGAGTGCTGATAGGGCTTCCCAAAGAAGTGATCTCCTTCGCTCTGGTTTTGCGGACCCTTCTCTGCTGAGAGGGTGGCATCTTCCATTATTGCCCCCTCCTCTGCCACTGGAAGGGGGTTCACCACGTGTGTCCTGAAAGGTTCCTTGGGCTTTTCGTAACCACATTTTCCCTCCCCTTTGACCCTTGGGGTAGGGTCTGGTAGGGGGTGGAAAATGGACTCCGGCAAACAAGAGCCTTTCCCTCCTGCTCACACCTGGTTAAAGTTTCCTTAACTTTGGGCCTGAAAATGATGAGCCATCAAAAGTGGTATTCACAAAGGATGACTTGAAGGTCTCCGTGAAGGAACACAAGCGCATCCAGGAGTGCCTCCTAAGAGCAATTCCTGTACCCGCTGCCCTGCTTGTTCCATCAGCTGCATATGAAATGAGGTGCATGGATGAGTTAACAATGGAGTTGAGGGTAGCAAGCTGGGAGGCAACTTTGTCTGTAGCTCCTGCAGCTACTGTACCCTGAAGAGTATCTCCCAGCTCTTTAAGGAGATCTCTTTGTAGTCTCATGAAATGGGTTAAGTAGTTAAGCGAACGGAGAGCAAAAGTCACTGAACTAAACATGCGCTTCCCATATCTAACCATGATCCTGGAATCTCTGTTAGGAGGACAGATAGAAGAGGACGTTTTTGACATTTCCTTTTTGGTGGCTGCTGCTACCACTATGACATCAACTGGCACACCTTTGGTCAAAAAAGATTTATCTTGGGGAGCAGATATAAACTTATTAGGCCTCCTAGGGACAGGCTCCATGGTGTCCGGATACTCCCACGCCCTTCGTGAGACCAGCTGTATAAGCTCATCAAAGGGCAGAGACACTAAGAGGTGGAGGGCTGAGACCCAAAAGCCTTCAGGAGAACAGATTTGTTTTCAGTAGGGTTTGTGGACTTCCAGTCACCCCTCTGCCTAAGGATTTCAAGTATCACTGCAAATGAGATATTCCCAGAGGGGGACCATGGGGACCTGTCTGAATCATCCAAGTCAGTATCAGATGTTAGGGACTCGTGAGGGGAGTCTAGATGTTTCCTCTTATAAACTCTCTTCCTGGGCACCTCATCAGTGGGAGCTTCTGGTTAGGTCTCGGAAGAGCAAGGGCCACCCTGTGGGGCTTCCTGAGGCTCTGGGTCTCTACGCTTGGCCAGGATCTGTGAAGCAGAAGCAGACATAGGTGCTTTAGGGGAAAAGGAAGACGGACCTGAGGTCGAGGATGTCGTAGGAGACATAACTCTCCACATGGCATTGAAGGCACCCCTGCTCCAATGCAAGGGACTGACAGATCCGAGGAAACTGTTGATACCCCCGGCACTGGGACAGTGGGTTACAAGCCCGAGGTTGGAGCTGAGCTCATCTGAGCCGAAGCCCTGAGAGGCAGAATTGGAACTGACAAGTCAGTCCGACTATCCTCCCCCGACCCGACCAGAGAGTGTCGGCTCCTAGAGTCCTCGATCGGCACCGAGGATTTCAGAGTAAATGGACCCAAAGGCACTGGAGCAGGCATCAGCTCCGAAGGCTCCACAATCAACAAGTCTGGCTTCGAAGGACCAATATGGCTTGGGGGAGGAAGAGTTGTAGCTTGCATAAGGGTCTTTGGCTCCGAAGCCACTTGGGTTGGAGCCAATAAGATTTTTGCAAAGGTTGTTGCCTGTAACAGCTTCTGCAACACATGATCCACATCCAGATCAGAAAGACTAATAGAAGACTGAGATGACTGGACCGAAGGTGGTACCGATTGTAATAGAGGAGACTTGGGCATTTCAGATACCAGTTCCAGGACTGATGACCAGCTCCAAAAAGATAAGACTGTCGGCTCCAATGTCTGTGGAGCCAAAGTCGAAGATTTCTAAGGTTTTTTTTTTTGTCTCAGAAGTCTTAAGACTTTGAGGACTTACTAGATCCATCTTGGTCACTCAAAGATTATTGGAAAGAGGGTTTTAACAAGCCTCTGTCTGTCAACTTCCTCTTTCTCTTCTGGAGGACTCTGGATGATAAAGAATGGCATATGGAGCAACTATCCTGTAAATGTAAAGCTCCTAAACAGTACACACAATTAACATGACTGTCAGTGACATTTTTTGGCCACATTTGTAATGTTTGTCTTCGTCAGCCATATTTTACTACAAACATTATCAAGCAAAATTACTGTCAAAGTGAACTCTCTGAAATTTGAACAGTACACAGTCAAAAAAATCATTTTAAAAAATTGGGCTCAAGTCTCACGCACACACACACACACAATATTTATCTTAAGCACAGTTAAACTCTGTCTAAAAGCACACAATATTGATTCTAGCAGACTTTAACTATAACAATAAAGATAGCTGCTAATTAACCACACTAAACTAACCTTATCTATATCCTGTGACAAAAGGTCACTAAACACACTCTAAATACAATAAAGCTTATCTAAATGTTCTAAGCTTGTGACAAAAAGGTCACTGAATAAGCACTCTTTAAACTAGGCCTAGAGAAAAAAAGGCCAACTAGAAATTACTAATAAAACACACCAAGGGAAAGGGAAATACACCAAGAAGCTATAAGAGCTTAAAAAAACTGTCTAAAGCTTATTACCAATAACAATTATCAATGTAATAATCAAATAATTTGATAAAGTAAGGTTTTACTGGCCCGAGCTAGTGAGAACCTCCGATCTGTTGCAGCGGCAAACTAGATCTGAGGTAACTCTAGGTGCATCATGGGATAGGGACTTGGCCTCGAGCTATTTGAAGACCTCGAGCTTTGTAGTAGGCCGACTCGGAGCCAAACCCATCAGTAAGAATGCACGGCGACATAGAACAACTTCACATCAGGAATTAGCATCACCATTGAGCACACTTTTCGATCACAGCCTAAGTACTGGCTTTGTTCCAGTGGAATGGAAAACAGCTACCATCATCCCTTTGCACAGAGGAGGCACATCCATGGACCCCAGGAGCTATAGACCCATTAGCCCGACCAGCCTTATCTGCAAGGACATGGAACAAATCATCATGGACCTTATTAACAAAGATATAGGAAATCTCCAGATGCTTGACCCCACCTAGTTTGGCTTTGTCAAGGGGAAATTGTGTCTGTCAAACTTAGTAGACTTCTTTGAGACAGTCACCAAAGCCCTAAACGAGGGCAAATCTGTGCATACGACCTACCTAGACTTAGCCAAGACCTTTGACATAATTACCCACTCCGGCATCATTGATAAACTCACCCAGCTCGGTATCAACCCATATATTGTCAGGTGCGTTACAAACTGGCTCACTGAAAGAACTCATACAGTCAAAATAGGGGATGCCACCTCTTCCAGCAGACCCCATAACCAGTGGTGTTTCACAGGGATCAGTTCTGGGACCCCTACTATACTGAATCTACTTCTCTGAAGTACAGGCTAAAAATGAAAGGACTGTGGTTGACAAATTTTGTTGATGACTACAAACTGGGAGCGATCATTGAATCCCCTAGCATTGTCATCATCCTTCAAGAAGGTCTTATGCAGATAAATGACTGGTGCCGAAGTCATGGTCTTAAACTTAATGCATTGTCATCCCCTTCAGCAAGGGTGATGATGTAGTTAGTGTTTCACTGTTGCAGTCCTTACAAATGGGTTATCCGGCTCCCAGTAGCCCACAGTCGGCCAGAATACCAAAGTCCTTGGTATATTACGTCGGCTGCCTTTGGTGTAGGCCTGACGTCAGGAACAAAAGAAGTCAGCCGATGCCATTTCCTCAGTCTTTCTTGCCACAGAGCCCGAAGCAGAAGTATTTTGCATGAGTGTCGGTCGGCTGAGTACCTTATTTTTGTATTCTGACTGCTTAGTTGAAGACATCCTCAGATAAGTACCCTGTTGGGGACCCTCTTTTCTTGCTTTAACGAATGTCAGAGAAAGTTAATAACTGTCTTGCCTGTGGAAAACAGATTCCGCACCATGAATTTCACTCCTGTTATATTACTTGTTTGGGCCTTGAGCACAACGTCCTTAATTGTTTTTTCTGTGCTTCTTTTAACCTGCGTACCATATGCCGTAGAGCTAGGATCTTGTTCAAGCATTTGGAGTTTAGCCTAAGTTCGTCGGTATGGCATCTTCTGGTCTTCCCAACTTCAGATGTTCCTAAGAAGCAAAAGGATAAGGACTGCGACAGGCTTAGGGTCTAATTAGCCGACGTCCCTGTTAAGTTGGTTGTCAGCCTGGTGGTAGTCAGTGAGGTGCTTTCTTTGCCCCTGCAGTCCGCAGATATTCAGTAGCAGGAGTCTGCAGAGACCTTTTCTGAGTCCCCCATACCGCAGGCTTCAACTTCGGCTTCTGACCCTCTGCTAGTCGCCTCCTCTGATGGATCGGGAGCCGCTATGCAGGCGCCAGCTTCTGAGGCCTCTCTTATCCACCCGGAGACCAGATCCAGACTGACAACCTTGACTCAGACTTTGGTGGCTAGGCCTCCCGAGTCCCTCCGGATTTCTAGAAGGCCTTCCAGCTGAAAATCTACTCCTAAGCAGGAGTCGGCCTCCACTCAAATGCCGCAGGCTCAGATGGTTACAATGGCTAGTGATCTCTTGACCCTTCTCAAGGGCTGTCGGCCACCTCCTTCTAAAAGGATTAGGGAATTGTCCCCAGAAGCTTTCTTTGCCTCAGACTCTGAGTTTTCCAGCAACTCTGCTGATGAAGAGGGAAACTCTCCACTTTTTTTCTGGTTTTGAGGATTCTGATGCAGAAGACTCCATCCCTTCTGCCTCCACTCCAGAAGATTTTTTCTTTTGGGATACTCTGAATACTCTTAGGGAGCATTTCAAATAGGAAAGTGAGGACTATCATCAGTCTAAGAAATGGATTAGGGAATTCTTGGATTTGCCACAGCATAAGCCTTTGGCTATCCCTCCAGTTTTGGAAGTTGATGTTTTCATGGAGAATTCTTTGACTCCTAATTCTGTTCCTCCTGCTCCCACAAAGCCTGACAGGTATTATAGAGTTCCTGATTCTCATTAGTTCCTTTTCAAGAATCCTACTGCTGATCCAGAGGTTATTTCTCAGGGCCCTAAGGGTGTTAAAGCTACGATTGCTAAAAATCCTGTTCCTTCTGACAGGGATAGGGTAAAAAGGTTTATACTTCTTCCACCTTGGCTATTAGGTCTGTTAATTGTCTTTTTCTTATGCTTAAGTATCAACAGCATACTTTGGAGGCTATTAAGGCTAAAATTGCTGGTGTTCCTTCCCAGATGGAGAATAAGGACATGCATGATTTATTGAATTCTGCCACTCTTGTCACTAAACATTCTCTATATTATGGTTTTGACACTTTGGAGGCTTCTTGCAGAGCAGCAGCCACTGGTTCTGTCATTGGAAGACATGCTTGGCTCAGGGAGCAGCCCCTTTCTGAACCTGTCAAGTCTTAATTACTGGATGTGCCTTTGCACAGGGACAATCTTTTTGGTAGCAAAGCAGAAGAGATGTTGAAAAAGTTGGAGGATAAGGCCAAATCTATGCAAACTGTTAAGGACTTTTTGCAAGTTCAGCCTCCTCATTTTAGTAGACATTACCATTCTAAGAATTGGACTTTCCCTGACCCTAGTAAACAGTCACACTAGGTCTAGGGGTTACAGGTCTTCTAGGGGACAGACTTCCACCCCTCAAAAGGCTAACACTGGCAGGCTTCCCCTTCAAAATCAGGGAGTTCTAAGCAAACTTCCCAAAGAAAGCATTCCCAATGACTCCAGCCTTCCCCTGCCTGCCTCTGTGGGTCCAGGGTTTCCTTTGGGGGCAAGGTTAGCCATGTTTACAAATGTCTGGTTCACCATCACAGATGACAAATGGGTGCTCAAAATAGCATCCCAAGGCTACAAGTTCTCCTTTCACACCTTCCCTGTCCACCAAGGATACCCAGATACCCCCCCAAATCAAAGGGCAGAAGCAGAAAAACAAGTTTCTTCTTTACTAAACTGGGAGCAATGGAGCCAGTTCCTCCACTACAGATAGGCCAGGGTTTCTACTTGGGGCTTTTCCTGGTTCCCAAAAAAGAGGGCACTTGGTGCCCTATTCTAGATTTGTCCATTCTAAACACTTTTCTGATTATTCCCTAATTCAAAATGTTCACTCTTCAGCAGTTGCTGGCCAAGGATTCCTGGCTGGTGACTTTGGATCTCAAAGAAGCTTATCTGCACATACCAGTAAGAGAAAGCTGCAGGCAGTTCCTTCACTTCAGGGTGGGGAACAGGCACTTCCAATTCTCTACACTGCCCTTTGGCTTATCTACTGCTCCCAGAGTTTTTACCAAATGCCTGGCTCCAGTCATTGCTTTTTGCAGGCAAAGAAACATTCAAATTTACCCTTACTTGGATGACTGTCTTATTCAGGCAAACTGTCCAGAGCAACTTCTAAAGAATTTGGACTTTGTAAAGAACCTTCTCACCTCCATCAACGAAAAGAAGTCAGAATAGGTACCCACCAGGGAGATTGTATTCCTGGGAGCGAGCCACAACACAGCCGCCCAGATGGTATTTTTCCCTCAAGAGAAACAAATGGATCTTTCGAATTACTTCAAAAATTTGGCAAGCGTGACCCAGCTCTCTGCAAGGCAATTCCTGCAAGCCCTGGGATTCATGGCTTCATGTATTCTGATGATTCCATATGTCAGACTGCATATGAGGAAAATATAATGGTACCTCAAAAACCTTTGGTGTCAACACACTCAGGATTTAGACTTGATACTTCCTCTGATCCCCTGCCTGCAGACGAAGTTCCTTTGGTGGGCAACGGCCTGTCTCTGTCCACCTCCTGCCAGCCAGACTCAAAGCACAGATGCCTCGGACTATGCTTGGGGGGCACATCTAGAGGGCAGTTGCATTCAAGGGACTTGGAACGCTCAACAGGTTCATTTGCACATAAATTTGAAGGAATTGATGGCAGTCCAGCAGTCCTTACTGGCTTTCAAGCATCTTCTCTCTCCTGGTACTCTTCTGGTCAGGACAGACACCACAATCATGTAGTACACCAACAAGCAGGGAGGGACGCACTCTTACCCCCTGTGCAGACAAAGCATGATACTATGGTCCATAGCAGCTTCCATGGGCATTCATTTGATAGCTCAGTTTCTTCCAGGAAGGCTCATCACCCTGGCAGACCGGTTGAGCAGGCAGGTCCTGGATCCTCACGAGTGGCAACTAAACAAGATCATCGCATCATTCAGCATTGGGGCACTCCCCAGTTGGATCTCTTCTTTTCTCCAACCAACCTTTTGCACCAGGGATCATCACAACAGAGCTTGGAAAGTGGATGCTCTGTCCTTCCCCTGGACACAGCTCTCAATCTATGCATTCCCTCCTTTGCCTCTTCTTCCCAGAGTGCTGTTAAAGATTAGGAATGAAAAACCAAGGGCCATCGTCATAGCTCCGGACTGGCCCAGACAACATTGGTATCCACTACTTCGCAGTCTCGGCCTTGGCATCTTCCCATGATACCAGATCTCTCGGTTCAGGAGGGGGAAAAAATTCTGCATCCTTATTTTCAGACTCTGCATTCGGCAGCTTGGTTCATAATTTAAACTTTTCCCAACAAGTGGTTGAGGTCCTTCTTGAGGCCAGGAGACCTAGCACTAGGAAATCTTATGCAGATAAGTGGAAAAGATTCTCCATTTGGATGCAGACTAGAGGGGAAGACCTTTCTCAACCTACTCTTCCTCTTATTCTTGACTGTCTGGCAGGCTTGCGTAATGGTGGACTTTCCTTTTCTTCTATCAAAATCCATGCTTCAGTTATTTCTGTTCATTGTTCCTTTGACCAACCCATTTTCTCTCATCCCTTGATGAAGCAGTCCCTCAGGGGAGCTAGCAATTTAAAGCCTCCCAGAAGGGCACCTACTCCTGCTTGGGATCTCACTTTTGTACTTGAGAAACTTACTCTGCCTCAGCAGACCTGAAGTTTCTCTCCTGGAAAACTGCCTTTCTTTTGGCTATTACTTCAGCTAGAGAAGATGTTCTTCATGTTTCACTGTTGCAGTCATCACATTTGGGTAATCTGCTGGCAGGTTGCCCTCAGTCGGCCTGAATTCCAAAGTCTTGGGTCCTGTATCGGTTGCTGTCTCCTCTTCCATGATGTCAGGTCATCAGGGGTATAAAAGAAGCAGCCGATGCCATTTTCTCCAGTCTTTCTTGCTGCGCGGTGCCCAAAGCAGAAGCATTTTGCAAGTGCCGGTCGGCCGACTCCTGAAATATTCGAGTTTCAGAACTGAAGTCTTCACTAAAGCTAAGTACCCCATTGGGGAAACGTTTTTCTTGCTCCATACTGATGTCAGAAAAAGTTAATAATTGTATTACTTGTGGGAAGCAAATACCTCATAAGGATTTCCATTTATACTGTATCCCTTGCCTAGGCACTGATCACAATGTGCCTGGCTGGTGGTTTTGTGCTAGATTTAACCAATGCACTATTAAGCGTCGGTATATTTTTGCATCAAAATATTTTGGAAACAGATTTAACTACCCAGAAATTTCATCGGATAGCAATCCGACTACTGGAGTACACAAAAAATCGCAAAGAAAAGGACAGAGACAGACAGTCAAGGTCCAAAACTGACGACGAAGCTTTTCCTAAGCCAGTTGCCTGTTCGCTGGTGCTCAGTGAGGTGCTTTCGCAGCCCCTGATGCCCGCTACTTTCGAGTCGCAGGCCCCTACCGAGACCCATGTGGAGTCCGGCACACCGCGAGATACTCAAAGTATTGGACCCACGGATGTATCTCCCTCAGATGGGTCCGGAGCCGCTGAGCAGGCACCGGTTTCTGTGTGTGTATTCAGGCCTCAACATTTTTACATCAAACTGAAGACAGCTACAAAACCAAAGACAAAAGCAACTTTTAAAGCTAAAAAAATGACACGAGACATGTGCACAGGCCACTATGCCTAAAAAACAGATGATCAAAATGGCTGATGACCTTATTACCTTGATCAGGGGTTCCCCTCCTGATAAGAGGCCTAGGCAAGACACTGATTATGAATCTTCAGATCAGGTTTCTATTTCTTCTGATTCCTCTTCTGATCAGGAATTATCTGTACCTCCCTATGAGGATTCTGATGCAGAGGAATCTATCCCATCTGCATCACCTCCTGAGGATCATTCATTTGGAGAAGCCTTGCCTACTTTAAGGGAGCATTTTCACTGGGAGAGTCCAGATTTCTCAGAATCAAAAAAGAGGCTCAGGGATTTCCTTCTCCCTCAGCACAGACTTTTAGCCATACCCCCTGTTTTAGACATTGTGGATGATGTGTTTTCTGAGTCAAGCTTGACCCCTGACTCCTAACCTCCGGCTCCCAGCAAGCCTGACAGATATTACAGGCTCCCTGACTCACACAAATTTTTATTTAGAAACCCTGCTGCTGATCCTGAAACTATTTCACAGGGTCCAATGGGAGTTAAGGCCTCAACAGCAAAAAATCCTACCCCCTCTGACAGAGATTCAAGGGCACTGGACAGATGGGGAAAGAAGGTTTATACATCTGCAACCTTGGCAATTAGGGCCTTAAACTGCCAGTTTCATATGCTCAAGTATCAACAACATGTTATGGGATTGCTGAAACAGAAAATTATTTTGATTTGTGAATGTGCAGAAAATAAAGAATTGCAGGAATTATTGCATGCAGCTGAACAAGTTGGAAAGCATACTTTGCAATGTGGTTTTGATTCTTTAGAGGCCTCCTGCAGGGCCGCAGTTACTGGATCTGTGATTAGGAGGCATGTCTGGCTAAAAGAGCAAAATTTGCCTGATCATGTTAAAGCTAAATTACTGGATGCACCTTTACAGCATGATACTCTGTTTGGTATTAAGGCAGAAGAGGTTTTAAAGAAAATGGAAGACAAAGCTAAGTCTATGCAAACTGTAAAAGATTTCTTACAAGTGCAGCCACCAAGATTCATTAGACACTGGCCTACAAAAAATTGGTCCTTTTCTGTGTCCAACAGAGCTCAAAGGGGCAAACCCAGACATCCTAAGGGTTCCAGATACCAGGCAAAAGATTCTTACAGATCAAAGCAATGGGGTGCTTCTACCCCCAAATCTGGAGGAGCTAAATCGCAACCCTACAGAAAACAGCCCCAATGACTTCCCTCTGCCTTCACCAAGCACTTACCTTTTGGCAGCACCCTTAGGGGGAAAATTAGCACTTTTTTTCTCAAAACTGGCAGTTAATAACCCAGGACAAGTGGCTGCTAAACATAGTATCACAGGGGTACAGATTCCATTTCCATACTCTGCCAATGTCAAACGGTTGACCGGATCTGCCAAAAAAATCAATGGGCAGAGGCACAATAACAAGTTACGTCCCTCATGGATATGGGGGCCATTCAGCCAGTACCAGAACAGGAAAAAGGACAAGGTTTTTACTCAAGACTGTTCTTGGTACCCAGAAAGGACAAGGCCTGGCAGCCAATACTGGATTTATCAATTTTGAACACATACCTGGACATTCCAAAATTCAAAATGCTGACTGCAGCAGCTTCTGCCCATGCTGGGCAAGAATGCTTGGCTGGTGACACTAGACCTAAAAGAGGCATACCTGCATGTCCCAATAAGGGAATCATGCAGAAGATACCTCCGTTTCAAGGCTGACTTAATGCATTGCCAATTCTCTGCACTGCCCTTTGGCTTATCTACTGCGCCCAGGGTCTTTACAAAGTGCCTGGCACCAGTAATTGCTTTTTGCAGACAAAGAAGTATACAAATATATCCTTACTTGGACGACTGTCTCATTCAAGCAGAGAACAAGGACATTCTTCTTCAGCACCTGACATTTGTGAAAAGGCTTCTAACATGCCTAGGGTACACAATAAACAAAAAGAAATCACAACTGGTACCCTCTCAAAAGATAACATTCCTGGGTGCAAGCTTGAATACAACTGCCCAGGTGGCTTACCTCATGCCAGACAAACAAAGGCAACTGATTACTTACTTCAAACTGATGGCAACAAAAACCCAGTTATCTGCAGGCTTTGGGCTTCATTGCATCCTGCATCCTACCGATTCCATATGCAAGACTGCATATGAGGAAACTTCAATGGTACCTAAAAAGTTTATGAAGTCAACACGGTCACAGTCTGGAAACAATGATTCCTCTCATTCCTTGCCTACAACAGAAGTTTCTATTGTGGGCAAAGGCATGTCATCAAAACACGGGATGGCCCTTCACTCTACCCCCTGCCAACCAAACCTTAACAACAGACACATCAGATTATGCATGGGGGGCCCACCTGGTGGGAAGATGCATTCAGGGCATATAGACCCCAAAACAAATGCATCTGCATATCAACCAAAAAGAGATGCTAGCTGTTCAAAATGCCCTGACAGCCTTCAAGGACTTACTTCATCCAGGACAACTACTGATAAAGATGGACAACACGACGGTTATGTGGTACATAAACTAGCAGGGGGGTTACGCACTCATACCCCCTTTGCAGATTAGCCATGTCACTGTGGGGGACAGCTTTGACTTACCAAATACATCTTCAAGCTCAATTCCTGCCAGGAAAACAAAACACTCTGGCAGATGATTTAAGCAGAAACCTTATGGACCCTCACGAGTGGAAACTAGATCCACAAGTCTTCAGCATGATAACAAAGAAATGGGGGAGCCCGGACATAGATCTATTTGCCTCGCCTCAAAATTATCAGTTGAAAAGATTCTGCACAAGAACTTATCACAGACAAGCATGGAAAGTGGACACCCTATCCTTCAGCTGGAAAAACCTATCAGTTTACACCTTTCCTCCTCTGCCTCTTCTTCCCAGGGTCCTACTAAAAGTCAGACAAGAGAAACCAAAGATGATACTAATTGCCCTGGACTGGCCCCACCAGTACTGGTACCCAATCCTAAGGAACTTGTCTCAATACCCAGCTTGGACCTTACCTCAAAGACCTCAACTACTGTCCCAGCAAAACAATCAGATCCACCTTACCTCAAAGACCTCAACTACTGTCCCAGCAAAACAATCAGATCCTGCACAATCAACTCCAAACACTGAACCTGGCAGCATGGCTGATCATGTAGTTATGCAAACAACACCTCTCAGTAAAGTTGTGATGGATGTCATTTTGGAAGCCAGGAGGCCTAGTACTAGAAAATCTTATGCTGATAAATGGAAGAGATTCTGTGCTTGGAATCAAGCACAAGGAACTGATACAACAGAACCAAATATTCCTCAGATATTACAATACTTGACTGAAATGCTTGACAAAGGTCTATCTTTCTCATCAATTAAAATCCATGCCTCTGCCATTTTGGCTCATTACAATACAGAGCCACCAATCTTTTCTCATCCTTTACTAAAGCAGTATCTTAGAGTAGCCAAAAATTTAAGGCCTCCCAGAAGATCACCAATACCTGCATGGGACCTCAATTATGTGTTGGAAAAGCTCACCCTGCCTCCATTTGAACCAGCTGCTACTGCGGATATAAAGTTCTTATCATGGAAAACAGCTCTGCTCCTAGCAATTACTTCAGCAAGAAGAGTCAGAGCTACAGGCCCTCATGGCTGTGGAGCCTTTTATCATATTTTACCCAGACAGGGTGTCTCTGAGGACCAATCCTTCATTTATGCCTAAGGTGGTTTCCAGTGTGGCTCTTAACCAAACTATATTCATCTGCCAACCTTTTATCCAAATCTGCAGAACAAGGGGGAGAGAATTCTGCATTCCTTGGACATACACAAGCAGCTAAGATTTTACTTGAACAGGACTAAAGCTCTAAGAAAAACTGAGCAATTACTAGTGAAATATGCTGCAGGATCAGAAGGAAAGACCATTTCAAAGCAGACTATTTCAAAGTGGATAAGCCACTGCATTCGTTTCTGCTATTTACACCATGGCAAACCTGTGCCCAATGGCATTAGGTCTCATTCCACTAGAGCTGCAGCTACATCAGCAGCCTTTCTCAGAGGAGTACCAACCAAAGACATTCTAGAGGCTGCTACTTGGAGTTCTGTTCACACCTTTACAAAGCATTATCATTTGCCTCTCTACTCTGTCCAGGGCAGGCTTTGCCACTGCAGTTCTGCAGGGCCTTATAGCCGCACCTAATGCTGTTTAGCTCCAGCCTCCCATCCATAGCTTTGGGATTCTACCCAAATGTGATGACTGCAACAGTGAAACATGAAGAACATAGTACAGTTGTGTACACTTACCATAAATGTAGATGTTCGAGTGATTTCACTGTTGCAGTCCAGGTTACCCGCCCACCATCCCCCTTTCATTCTGGAGTTTATCTTTCCTTCTCTATCTTCTACAACCTATGTGGTGTATTTGCTTGTAGATGAAGGTAAAGTTTGTATTGATGCATGTATATATAGTATATATATATATATATATATATATATATATATATATATATATATATATATACACACTTTTTTTGCTACATTTTTGGGGGCACCTGACATCTGGGGCAAGAAAATCTAAAGAAAATGGCGTTGGCTGCTGTTTTATATCCCTGGCGTCATGGAAGAGGAGACAGCAACCGACGCAGGACCCAAGACTTTGGAATTCAGTCCGACTGAGGGCAACCTGCCAGCAGATTACCCAAATGTGATGACTGCAACAGTGAATTCACTCGAACATCTACATTTATGGTAAGTGTACACAACTGTACTTTTCTGAGCTGCAGGCCTTAATGGCAGTAGAGCCTTTTATCATCTTCCATGTGGATCAGGTTTCTCTTCTAGCTAATCCCTCTTTTATGCCTAAAGTGGTTTCTAGCCTGACTCTTAACCAGTCTATCCACCTGCCTACCTTCTTCCCTAATCCTCAGAATAAAGGGGAAGGGTTACTGCATTCCCTGGATGTGCATTGACAGCTTAGATTTTACCTGGACAGGACTAAATATTTTCGAACGTCGGATCAGTTGGCCAGTTTTGCTCCTGGAGCTCAGGGCAAAGCTATTTCAAAACAGACCATTTCTAAGTGGATTGCTCATTGTATTCACTTTTGTTTGTTACAGCATTGCAAGGTTCCTCCTCAGAGTATTAGGACCCATTCTACTAGGGCAGCCTCTACCTCAACAGCTTTTTTAAGAGGTGTACCTACTAGGGACATACTGCAAGCAGCTACATGGACTTCTGTCCACACTTTCACTAAACATTACAATTTACCCTTGTTTTCCAAGTCCAGGGCTGGTTTTACCACTGCAGTGTTGCAGGGCATCCTTACCAACCCCTTAAACAGTGGGTGTTCCTCCTCCCTTTTGTTTTTTTCCTAGGCTTTGGGAATCAACCCATTTGTAAGGACTGCAACAGTGAAACATGATGAATATAGTACAGCTGTGTACACTTACGATAAATGTAGAAGTTCGAGTGTATTCACTGTTTCAGTCCTGGATTCCCCCCTTCCATCCCCCCTTTTTTCCTACGGCACAGTCTGGATTTTCTTTTCCTGGTCTATTTTTTGTTTGGGGGGGGGGGGCTCCTGACAGTTAAGGCAAGAAAAACTGAGGAAACTGCATCAGCTGCCTTCTTTTTACCTGACGTCAAGCCTAAATTGAAGGCAACTGATGTCATATACCAAGGACTTTGGTATTCTGGACGACTGTGGGCTACCAGGAGCTAGATAACCCATTTGTAAGGAAGGATTGCAACAGTGAATACACTCAAACATCTACATTTATGGTAAGTATACACAACTGTACTTTCTTGAATACTACCGCATCGATAATACCCTAAGCACACAGTCAGTGATGAGAAATCTGGGCACACAGGTCGACAGCAACCTCAACTTTGATCATCACGTCCCCCCAGTGGTAAGAATGGCATTTTATATTGCTCATCACATAAGTAAGGGTATTGCCTGCAGAAACAAAAATGAGGTTATAAACCCCCCCCTGTACTCTTCCCTCATCAACCCAATAATAGAGTACAATGCTCCCTTTGGTATGTTCCTTTCCAAACACCTGCAGAAATTGGAGAGACCACAGAGGTTCTTTACAAAGAAAGTGGGTCTTTAAGATCTGTCTTATGTTGAATAGTCATTGCCACTTTACTCTGTGTCATACAGACTGCCCAGAGGCGACCTGTGCCTTGCATAGAGCAACCTCTGACCTTGCTTTAATGGAAATTCTGTACATTTGCAAGTCAAATGGCACATGGGTTACTCGCTTACAGGACCTTAACCTGGTATGTGACATCAACAGAACTTGCTGGAGAGACAGTTTTGTCTCCCAGAGGTTTCCCCACCTTTGGAACAAGCTTCTTATTCATGTTAAACAAAGCCCTTCATTGGCCCTATTTATGGATAATTCAGACAATTGGATGGGTAACCAGAAATTCACCCCTGGGGTTCCACCTGTGCCCCTCTTAGGGGGCAATAGGTGCTAATTTTAGTGTCTGCTTGAACCAGACACCCTTGGGAACACAGGTTGAACTTGGCTAGGCTTGTAAGGGCCCTGGGGGCATTAGCCTAGTAACGTCCTATGATCCTTTTTCTATATCATTTAGTAATTGAATATTTTTAACTTGTATTGAGTAGTGTCCTAAATCCTATTTAGACGTGTGGCAGATTGCATGCTATCCATACAGATTTTGTACTAATTATGTTTACAGATATTTTGGCAATATTTTTTTACCAATTTTTCAAGAACTTTTGTACCTGTTATAGATGTCTGCATGTTGAGAAGTGTAATCCAAACTGGCAGGCTTCTAGATATCAGCGAACAGCTTTGCAGAGTAATTGGTGAGGGCATAGCTCTCAACTGTTTCTGCTTTGCCTCATATTTCAGTCATTTCCTCATAGAATTTGTGGTTTCTCTAAAAATGTACTGTAATCATATAATGCATATAACTCTGCTGTTCACCTGTCCTGCGACAGTTTCATGTCAGTTTTGGTGTGCTTCTTGTAAAATTTGTGTTTTTCAAATCTAGCAATTCATTAAAATTTGCAGTATATTAACTAAATAATGACAAATGCTTAGTTAGAGTGTACACGTTCGGAAAATGTATGCCAAGTTAATGCAAAACCTGTTATTCTAACAGCTTTTTAAGTACATAACAATATTTAAAATCTGTCCCTCATTATTTGTTTGGCTTTGTCCTGAATTCTTATGCTAAAAAAGTTGAGAGTTGTGACAGTAGTTTGCTGAGGAGGGTAGCTGTTACTTTATTTTTTATTGTATTATAGTCTGATGTCTGAGATGCACACAGACATCGCAGATATAATTGCTGGTGTGCAGAGGCTGTCTGTAAATAAAATGACTGCTATTGTTTGATCATTATTCTGACTTTGGAAGACTAATGTGATTTTTATGAAGTAAGTTAGAATGCCTTGTGTGTCTGTTTTTTGTGAAAGAAAGTTTGGTACTTTTCAGTTATTGGGGCAACAGCTCTAATGACCACTTGGCACCAAATCTGTATATCAAGCATATAAAACCAACATCTTATTTACATATACTACATCCAAACATAAAAAGGAAAATAATCACATCAGTACTGCACAAACACGTACATCAAAATGGTTCTTCATTTAACAATCTTCCTGGTGAAATGGGTAGAAACTTCCCTGATGGATATGCTTTAGAGTGTCAGCTTGTTGCTTCTGAAGAAAAAAAACAAACTGCACAGCTAACTATAGAAAAAGATTAAACATGCTCACCATCTCAGAAATGGCACATGAAATAATATACCGGTGTATGTAAATATATGTAAGCGATGTATTAGAGTACTTGGCGACTAGCACAGAGATCCCATGGCAAGACTTTTTGCAGGGTTGATGTTTTATTTGAAGCTACGGAGTGCTACTTCTGTGCAAATGCAGCTGCAAGTGAAGGTTTTCTGTTTATTTGTGTGCTAACTTTGGGTAAATGGAGTGCTAGCTAACAGATCATTTTCATACATGACCATCTTCATAGGTTCATACTAGGCTATCTGCCCCAGGGCATTTATAAGCCTAGCCAGAGTGTGTGTGGCTTTCACCACCCCTTAGGATGAGAATACTATACCCATTAGTTTGCTGTGCCTCTGTCCAGCAGTGACACAGAGATGATTCCCGGGGTAAACCTACGATCTCCCATCCACTCGTCAAGATTTCTCTTGAACAGAGTCAGTGAGGGGCTCTGCCTCACATGGACTGGGATTCTGTTCCATAGTGTAGGGAGTCTCTGAGTGATGAATCTGTCCCTCCAGCACGTCCTATTTATATCCGTGTTGAGGTTTATGTCTCTTGCTCTCGTGGCTCTGGTGGATTTGGATTTTTTGAGGTGGAGCATGTCCATTAATTCGGGTTGGACATGGCCTTGTATGTCAGGCACAGATCACCTCTGAGCAGGCGGTATGCGACTGAATAGAGCTGGAGTTTCTTCAGTCGGGCATCGTATGACATATGTTTGAGCCCTTTATCCTTTTGGTGAGGAACCTTTGGGGTCTTTCCAACTGCTGCAGGTGTCGGGTAAGGTACATTCCGAATGGGGCGTTGTACTCAATCATTGGTCTGATAAGTGAAGAGTACAGGGGTACAATGACCTCTCCTGATCTGGATGTGAATCCCTTCATGATCAGGTAGGCAATGTAGAAGGTCTTCCTAACCACTTTGGCAATGTGAGTGTCAAAAGAGGTTACTGTCAACTTGGGTCCCCAGGTCCCTGATAACTTCTTCCGTGTTTAATGGATTACCACCTATGTGGTAATTAGGGTTACCTTGTTTTTCCCAAAGGGTATGACTATACATTTTTTGGCATTTAGCTTAAGGCCATGGCTCTGGCACCAGTTATCCATTTCTATGAGACCTCTCTGGAGGATGTCTGTGTCTGATGGAGTGTCAATTATGGTGCCCAGTTTGCAGTCATCTGCAAATTTTGTCAGCCACAATCTCCCTATGTTTGCCTGCACTTCAGAAAAATAAATGCCGAACAAGAGGGGCCCAGGACTGAGCCCTGTGGGACACCGCTCATGACTGGCTTAGAGTCTGACATGGCACCAGCAACTCTAACCCTGTGTGTTCTGTCCTTGAGCCAGTTTGCAACCCATCTTGTGACATATGGGTTTACATCTAAGCTGGTGAGCTTTTCTATGATGCCCGAGTGGGGTATTGTGTCGAACGCTTTTGCTAGGTCAAGGTAGGCTGTGTGAACTGCCTTACCCTCATCAATGGCCTTAGTGACTGTTTCAAAAAAGTCGACCAAGTTCAAGAGGCTATATAGTTGCATCTCTCACATGTATTTGTGTTTTGTGGGAGAAGGAGTGGGTTGTCTGTGTACATGAGGCAATTGTAACATTGCCTCAAGATGCCCAGATTCACCAGCTGAACAGGAGAGGACGCTAGCAACTGACCCTTCAACATGCTAGAAAAAGTTTGCTGTGTAACTGAGTCAGAAGGGACCTATAGGGAAATGGGTACTCAAGGGGATTCTAGGCTAATGTAGTACTTTGTTTAGTATACAAGTACTTTACCTATATAAAAATGCTTTAGGAGCAAGTGCTGAGCTTTTCAGATAGAGAATAGACTGTTTAGATTGCAAGTAGAGAAGTTCTAAGGGAAAAATTGAAGAGCAGACTTTACGAAGCTAGAAATAGTTTAACCTTGTTTAACCGCTGCCCTATGTTGCTCTATGTGCAACTCCGGCTAAATCACATAAGCACGCTAAAGCGGGCTTTATAGCAGGGGGTTGAAAAGAGCTAGGAATTGACCCAAAATGGCCAAGAGACTACAAGTTTCTGGCTGGAACCACTGCTCTAGGGACAAATAGGCTGCTCAGTGCTCCACACTCCCACTGGTGAACAAAGAAGCTTCCCTTTATCCAAATAAGGATATGGAATAGCACAGGAACCAAGCCAAAGCCCAGAGATCAGCAAACTCTGAAGACTGGACTATTCTAGTTCAGTAAGGCGGAAAACAAGATTTTTTTTTTTTTTTGCAGAAAACAGAGGAAAAACAGACAGTAAATGCTTTTAAATGGCTAGCGCACTTGAGTGTGTTAGCCTACAGGTAAAATTAAGCAACAAATAACTTTTTTAAAAGTGCAAAACAGTTATCAACACAAAAACAGTTTAAATAGAATGCAGAGCTGTATAAACAGGCGAAAATGCAGTTGCTAAGCAGTAAATAATCAAAAAGCCAGAAAAAAATACTTAAATCAGGAAAAAGTCACTCTTTTGCTCTCTGCTGCTTGTAGAACTCTGCAGGACACCACGAGGAGCTGTGCTGAGTTGAATACAAGTGAAAAAGCGCGCTAAAGCGGACTTTATTACAGGGGGCTGAAAAGAGCTAGGAATTGACCCAAAATGGCCAATAAGACTACAAGTTTCTGGCTGGAACCACTCCTCTAGGGACAAATAGGCCGCTCAGTGCTCCCCACTCCCACTGGTGAACAAAGACGCTTCCTTTTATCCAAATAAGGATATGGAATAGCACAGGAACCAAGACAAAGCCCAGAGATTAGCAAACTCTGAAGACTGGACTATTTTAGTTCAGTAAGGCGGGAAAACAAATTTTTTTTTTTTTTTTTTCTTTTTTGCAGAAAACAGAGGAAAAACGGACAATAAATGCTTTTAAGTGGCTAGCGCACTTGAGTGTGTTAGCCTACAGGTAAAATTAAGCAACAAATAACTTTTTAAAAGTGCAAAACAGTTTAAATAGAATGCAGAGCTGTATAAACAGGCTAAAATGCAGTCGCTAAGCAGTAAATCAAAAAGCCAGAAAAAAATACTTAAATCGGTTATAGCAAATACAGTGCTCTGAAATATACTGTATATTTCCAAAATGTTTGAGAAGGACAGTCAGAACACAAGAAGGTTCAGGCGAAAGAGAAAAAAAAAAGTTTTGTTTTACTTTTTGAAAGGGAAAAAGGCGGAGCTGAAGGCCTTATCAAATGTTCTCTCTGTATTAAGCAGAATGAGCTAATGACACTAGACTGGGAGGTGTGTCACAGTAGGGGTGGGCAACTGCAAAGCCACCAAGTATAAGAGCAAGACACCAACAGGGAGGGAGGGTGGTACAAAATAGCCTACAGACAGCAAGCACTAGAGAGGCAAATGAAAGTTTTTAAACAGATAAGGATTTGTGAAGATACCGAATAGACAAAGTGCTTTATATATATTAAATTGTAAAAACAGTAATCTGTAAAAATAATCAAAAAAAAATCAAGATACTTACATTTTGTAGTTCAGTTGCGGTCAACAACTTCTCCAGTCTGCACTGTGTGCAAAGACAGAAACCCTACCAAAGTTAGGGCTTAAAAACCAGAACAACAACTTTTTTTTTTTTTTTTGCAAGAACACAAAAGAACCAGCCCCCACTAGCCAAGAGATAATTACACAGAGGAGATGTTTCAGTTTACACATG